>NC_143171.1:6680000-6795000 GCF_047325235.1 Durio zibethinus
TATTTATTTTCACTTTTATTTGTTTTATTATTCTATTTTCTTTAAATAAAAATAAAAAAAATATTTTTGAGGAAAAGTTGAAAGTATTAATTTTTCTTAAAAATAAATTTTCAAAAAAAAGGTTTTTGAGAAAAAGTTGAAAGTATTAATTTTTCTTGAAAATCAAAGTTTTCAAAGAATATTTTTGGGAAAAAGTTGAAAGTATCAATTTTCCTTAAAAATAAATTTTCAAAAAAGGGTTTTGGAGGAAAAGTTAAAAGTATCAATTTTCCTTGAAAATCAAAATTTTCAAAAAATATTTTAGAGAAAAAGTTGAACGCATCAATTTTTCTTAAAAATAAATTTTTTAAAAAAAAATCAATTTTTGAGGAAAAGTTGAAAGTATCAATTTTCCTCGAAATTAAAGTTTCAAAAGAATATTTTTGAGAAAAGTTGAAAGTATTAATTTTTCTCGCACAAAAAAAAACAATCATTCTTTTATTCTTTTTTATTTTTTTATGTTAAATAATCCGACGATAGAGCCTCTGTAAGTGAAACAATAGTTTTCTTACATACTCTTGAGGTGAAGGGATTGTTTTAATTTTTTGCTAAAAGTATTAGAGTCAATTGAAAATAATTTTCAATAATTAATTACTTGATAAAATTTTTAAGGCTCATTGGATAACACAAATTTAAGCTGGTATCATATTTTGATGGGCGTTGTGAGGGTGCTATAACCTTCTTCACACGTAATCGAACTCCCGAACTCTGTTTTAGTTAGTAGACCTGAACCTATTCTTTTAGGGACCATTAAACTTAGGTGTTCCCTTAAAGGACAGATTCTTTAGGTGGTCAATCGTACCTAGATAAAAAAGATTGGTGGCCAAAAGTACCTAGATAAAAAAGATTGAAAGTGAGTTAAGTAAGATTTTGGATGCTTTTAATAGACTGAATAAGGGAAAATGAGTTGAAGAAGATACAAGCCAACAAGTTCCCCTACTGGAAGAAGTGGCTGACCCTTTATATCTTCCAGGCTTTGACCCACCTCAAGCCCAGTCTGCTCAAGAGGTCCCGTCACAATACTTCGTATATCCAACATATCCTAGAATGCCATCAGCTTTCAACCTAAGACAGTATAATAGCTATGTAAATCATGTCTTCACTGAAAAGACAGCAGAACCAATTTCTGATCTAGATGATTTAAAAGAGAAGGAGAAAGAAAAGATAAGAGTGAAAGTTCAGGAAAGCTTCAAGATTAGTATGCTAGAGCAAAGGTTACGGGCTGTGGAAGGATTTAGCTTTTATGGGTCAGTTGATGCTGCTGGGCTCTGTCTAGTCCCGGATGTAGTTATTTCCTATAAGTTCAAAGTACTAAAATTTAAAAAATATGATGGTACAAAGTACCCCAAAACTCACATCACAATGTATTACTGAAAGATGGCAGCTCATGCTCATGATGAAAAACTCTTGATGCATGTCTTTCAGGATAGGCTTACAGGTTCAGCGGCCAGGTGGTATGTTCAGCTGGACAGAACTCGCATTCGCTCTTGGAGTGATATGGCACATGATTTCATCGGTCAGTATCGACATATTATCAATTTGGCCCCTGATCATTTGTCTTTACAGAATCTGGAGAAAAAGGTAAACAAGTCTTTTAAAGAGTATGCCCAGAGGTGGAGGGATGTTACTTCTCAAGTACAACCTCCTTTGACTGAGAAAGAAACTACAGTGTTATTTGTCAGCACTTTGAAGTCTCCCTATTATGAAAAAATGATAGGAAATGTAACAAAGAATTTTGCTGACATGATAATCTCTGGAGAAATTATTGAAAGTGCCATAAAAAATGGTAAGTTGAAAGGATGAGAAACCAAAAAAGCATCAAAAAAGAAAGAAGCTGAAGCTCAAGCTGTGAGCTTTGATAAACAATAATTTAGGGGTTATCAACCCTATCCATCCTAAGGTTACTCTCTATACTATCCTACTGTGAATAATGCCTCATCTTACCCATACTGGCTAGCTCCACAACCACCTTATTCATTCACATACCGATCAATTTTTAGCCCTCAAGATCTTACATATAACCTTAACATTCAAGCTCCTGCAAGAACTCAAATATGCCCTATTAACCTAGCAAGTGGTTCACGAGAACAACGGACTACTCGAGAAAAACCTATATTTGATCCAATCCCTATGACTTATACAAAGTTATATCGAGAACTCTCTAATAGTCATTTGATTGCCCTCATCTATATGGAGTCGCTTAAATCATCCTATCTAAAGTGGTATGATCCTACAACCCACTATGACTACCACTATGGAATTACTGGCCATTCTACTGAAAATTGCACTGCTTTAAAGCATAAGGTGCAACGATTGATCAATAATGGAATGGTAAGTTTTGATCAAGAGAAAGCAACAACACCTAATGTTAGCGTTCTGAGTGAAAGTCAAGAACAGAAAGGGTCCGGAGAGTCACAATGAATTGAGGGGCAAGATGTCAATAGAGATTCTTCACCTGATCGCATAGGGAGATAATTTTTAAGAATGGAGATAAGGTTGGTTAAAGGTTTTTTTTGTCATTTTAAGATTTCTTTTAGAGTAATGTTAGATTTTTTTTTTACAATATGACTTCAATTATTATCATCTTAATAAAGGCAAGTTAATGCATTTCATTATATTTTTCTCTTTCACTTGACCATTACTCCCTGTTTTGTTACCTTTCATAACTTTATACTCCCATTCTCAAATTTCAGATGATGAATATTTAGACAATGATAACAATAATTTTGAGATTTAATTTTGAGAACTCATCCACATTATTATGAGTAGATGATTTGAGCAAAAAAAAAAAGGGTAAGCCATTACCAAAGGTGAAAGAGATATGTCTTGAAGATATGTAATCTTTTATACAGGATCATGAGCTTTGTTCAATAGATGATGTTTAAGAAAAGTATTCACAATTAAGATGAAAAATGGCCATCTTTCTTTTACCATTCGAAAAACCATTTATTGCTACCCCTTTGAGCCTATTATGATTTATTTTTCGGAGGAACCCTAACCAAGGATTACCCTTTACACTGGAGGGTAATTTTTGAAAAAAATCACAAAAGGTCTCAAAAATAAAAAAAAAGAAAAAAATGCCACACATGACTTGAGGTAAAGTAATGAGAATCTTTTGTGTGAGGAAAAAAAGTAGTGAAATGATGTGAGGCAAAATGCCAAGTTGTATCAAATGATCCTTTGATTTTGAACTTTTTTAATACATGTTTTGAGCCTATTATATCCATTTTTTTTATGACCCTTCACCTTGGCTTACATTACAACCTTGAAAAGTCTATTTGGATCAAGTATGAATACTCAACTTGAATGATCACATGTTGAGCAAATGTATGCTCATGATGAAGCAATGGAATCATGCTACATTACTCTAAAGTTTGATGTATGAAAGATATCAATAATGGATGAAAAATGAGAAAAATGAAAAAGAAAAAAAAAAGGAAAAAATGAGAAAATGAAAAAAGAGATTTAAATTGAAAACCTGAAAGGGTGATTTTGATAAAAAAAAAAGATCCAGGTCAAATGGCTCACATGAATGAAAGATCAAAGACATTTAAAGATCCTTTAAAGACTGGGGCAAAGTTCGCCAAGCTCAAGATGACTTCAACAGTAAATGAAATGAGTTTTTGAAAAAGAATCCTAGATTAATGTTGAGAATTGTTTGAATATTCATCATTTGGACATACCATCCATCCCAATGACATGTATCCAATTTATTTCCTTTTCCATTTGTTTTGTACCAAAACAGATCTTCATTGATTATCTTTACCATAATTCACCTTGTGTTCTCTTATTGTTTCACCCCTACAATGAATTGAGAAAATGCTTGATTGCATTGTATTTGTTAAGATTTGAAATGATAATGAATGAATGAATATGTGTTTAAAAGAATCTTGCATTCATTTGAAAAAAAATCTAAGATGATGGTGGTAACAAAATGAAAAAATGGTAGAAACTTAAAAGAGATGATTTGGAAAGATATATGATGTGATCAAATGAAGAATATAATGGGGCAAATCTTGAAAAGTGGTATAACCAAGTGATGAGTACAAGGATGAATTGATCGATATAACTTGCAAGTTATGATTGAATGATGAGAATAATCAGTGGACAAAGTTTGTTTGGAATGGTTAATACTGAGACACCTATAAGTAATGACCCAATGATGGTGGATGAAATTTGTTTTGAAATTTGTTAGTGCTGAGAAATTCATTGAATGATGGTCAAGTGACGATCGATTGATGAAGCTTATTTCCAAGTATTGAGAAATTGAACAAGGAAGAATGTGAGTGGAAAAGACAATTGAGAGCTACACTGGTTCGATCTTAGAAGAGCAGTGTAATTGAATCTTTGAAGAATCAAAAGGCTTGATGCCCAAGAAAAAAACTTGAGAAACTTGAGTACCATACATTGAATAGGAATTAATTGGCTAACATTTGTATAGCATGCATTGAAATTCATATGCATTGCATAGCATACACTACTTTCAAGAAAATATAGTGTATAAATTCAAAAAGCAGGGGTGTTTCAAGATCCCACATAGAGAAGACAGATATGAAGATATTTTACAATTTGAGAAGAAACTTGTCAGGTAAGTTTTTAATCCTTGAAGTAGGATGTCTTTTGGTATCGAGGTTGATTTATAAGACCTTTGGGCATAATCTCCTGAAATTCCTTCAAACACAACTTTCAACTCCTTTGGACATGATTGTCAAGGAGTAATTTATTTTTCAAAGTCGTGGTGCCTCTGTTTAAAGGAGCAATTTATTTTCTAAAGTCGTGGTGCCTCTGTTTAGAGGAACAATTTATTTTTCCAAAAGTCATGGTGCCTCTGTTTAGATGAGCAATTTACTTTTCAAAAGTCGTGGTGCCTCTGTTTAGAGGAGCAATTTACTTTTTCAAAGTCGTGGTGCCTCTGATTAGATGAAGCATTTATGTTCTCAAAGTCATTGAGTCTCTGCCTAGAGGAGCTTTGATAAAAAAAAATAAAATGAAAAGGTCGAGTTGAGTCTTGATTGGGTGTCTACGTTTTTGCGCAATTTTTGTTTCACAGAAAATGTATAAAGAGGGGCAGCTGTAGACACCCAATTTGGTTCAGGTCCGAATCAATTGGGCCTGGTCCAAATGGGTAAGTCTATATTTTTTTTCGTCATTTTATTTTTATTTTTATTTTTTGTATTTTGCATTTTTATTTTATTTTTATTTTTATTATTATTATTTTATATATGTATGTATATTTTTTTCTTTTATTATTATTTTTTATCTTAGGTATTTATGTATTTATTAATATGTATATATCTTTATTTTTATTATTATTATTTTCTCTTTTTTTTTCCTGTTAATATTTATGTAATTATCTGTTATTTAATTTTAATTTATCTATTAAGTTTTCTGATTTATCTTATTTATTTTTGTTTGATTTTTTTCTTTTATTTTTTTTATTTATCTAGTTGAAAATTGGATTGGGATTCATTCAGAAGAGTCAATGTTGGATTCAATGATTGAATCCCGATCCAAAGAGGAATTGGAATTGATCAGAAATTCTTCTGATCAATCCCTATAAAAGGGATTCTCTGGAACAGAATAGAACACACAGAAAAAATAGTGAGCAAAAGCTACTGATTTGAGAGAAAAGGGGTGTGTAGAAAATTTTTGAAGGCTAAGAAAAGGTTTAGAAGTGTTCTGGGAATTAGCAAAAATTTTTTGGAGATTTTTTTTTTTGAGAATTTTTGAAAAAATTTTAAATTTCGGTTGAATTTTCTAGTGAAAGTTACATTTTTCGACGATGATTTCGGCCAACTTTGAAGTTTCCGACGAGCTGCCTAGTTTTCGGTGAAGGATCCCAGAAATCGACCAATTTTTCGGTGAACTTTCGACGAAAAACTCAGATTCCGACGAAAAAATCCAGAATCCAGTGAACATTCAATCGGAGTTCTTCGACCTTTTAGATAGAAACGAGGGAAAAAAGGAAGAAGAGAGAGAGAAGAGAGAACGTTTCTGTCGAAAAACAGAGGGAAGAGCCTTATATACCTTCCCAAAACGACGTCGTTTTTGCCTTAAGTGACCAGAAGATTCGCGTGTTTTACCGAGATCTGACCCGACCCGAGCGTCGACCCGCTTCCTGACCCGCGCGTGTCTCCCCCCTCCGAGCCGATAGCCGAGCCGAGGTCCCAAGCCGCTTTTTCGAGCCGTTTTCTCTTCCTTGAGTCGAGCCGAGCCGTACTCTGAGCCGATCCAAGTTTTTTTTTTTTTGAATTTATTTATTTATTTGTTTATTTTTTATTTATTAGATTATGTTTATTTAATATTCTTTTTATCTTTATTTTATTTTTATTTTTGTTTTACTTTTCTTTATTTTATTTTATTTTATATTTTTATTTATTTTCACTTTTATTTTGTTTTATTATTCTATTTTCTTTAAATAAAAATAAAAAAAAATATTTTTGGGGAAAAGTTGAAAGTATCAATTTTTCTTAAAAATAAATTTTCAAAAAAAGGTTTTTGAGAAAAAGTTGAAAGTATTAATTTTCCTTGAAAATCAAAGTTTCCAAAGAATATTTTTGGAGAAAAATTGAAAGTATCAATTTTTCTTAAAAATAAATTTTTAAAAAAGGGTTTTTGAGGAAAAGTTGAAAGTATCAATTTTCCTTGAAAATCAGTGTTTCCAAAAAATATTTTTGAGGAAAAGTTGAAAGCATTAATTTTTCTTAAAAATAAATTTTTAAAAAAATATTTTTGAGGAAAAGTTGAAAGTATCAATTTTCTTTAAAAATAAATTTTCAAAAAAAAATCAACTTTTGAGGAAAAGTTTCCTTGAAAATAAAATTTTTCAAAAAATATTTTTGGGAAAAAGTTGAAAGTATCAATTTTTCTTAATAAATTTTCAAAAAAATAAATTTTTGAGGAAAAGTTGAAAGTATCAATTTTTCTCGAAATTAAAGTTTCAAAAGAATATTTTTGGAAAAAGTTGAAAGTATCAATTTTTCCTGAAAAAAAAAACAATCATTCTTTTATTCTTTTTTATTTTTTTATGTTAAATAATCCGACGATGGAGCCTCTGTAAGTGAAACAGTAGTTTTCTTACATACTCTTGAGGTGATGGGATTTTCTCAATTTTTTGCTAAAAGTATTAGAGTCAATTGAGAATAATTTCCAATAATTAATTACTTGGTAAAATTTTTAAGGCTCATTGGATAACACAAATTTAAGCTGGTACCATCTTTTAATGGGCATTGTGAGGGTGCTATAACCTTCCTCACACGTAACCGAACTCCCGAACCCTGTTCTGGTTAGTAGACCTGAACCTATTCTTTTAGGGACCCTTAAACTTAGGTGTTCCCTGAAAGGACAGATTCTTTAGGTGGTTAATCGCACCTAGATAAAAAAGATTGTTGGCGACTCCCTTAAATCAATGTCTAGCGATGATCTCCGGATCTAGACGTTATGACAAGCACTAAAGATATACCTAGTAAAGAGTATCAGATAACCGAGTCCATAACTAGAAAACCTGAAAAAGACACATGGAAACCAGTGTTTTATAACATATGATATCAAGAAGCATCTTTATGTGATTAATTCTGCAGGAATTTAGATTGTTACTGCCTTGCCTCACCGCTGAAGGGCTGCTGATTTGGCTGGACTTGTTAACAGTTTTTCTTCTATTTGTTTTTCGTTTGCTTTCGCAGTCACTGGTAAGTTTTGAACTTCTGCTATCGTACATTGAAGGATACCTACTAGCTATGTTAGACTCAATGTATAGGCAAGAATACCTTAGAGTCAAAGTAATTGATGATCAGGTAACTGGTTAATGGAGAAAACAGAAATATCAGTACATCAACAAAAATTATTTCTTTATTTGAGATTGAGAGAGCAGTGAAGGGACATTCCATTTACATGGGTCTTTCAGAATTATAATATCACTTCTAACAAAGTGTTTCTCTGAGTTAACCTTTCTTTCAAGTATAAATTTTGGCTGCCCGTCTTCTCACACCACCTCCATTTTAGAATGCTTCACCTTCTTGACTTGATGCTTGAGTTTCGACTATGCTCTAAGTATTGTATTTAATATTTAGGTTTTCCTTAAAAACCAACCTCCTAACAGTTTCTCATAGACGAGATCATTTGGATTGTGTAAAGGAGATCCCTCAGCAGCTTCTTGCCCCATGCGCAACGTTCAAGGAGAAAGTGTCAGTGTCTGTTTATCCATCAATTTAATGCGCCTCTCTATTAACTTTTCCTGCTTTGAAGGTGCTTCAACAAATGGTGCTACGTAAGCTTAAATTATTTATTGAGAAAAATATTGTTATCAGTTTTTTCATTTTTTATACATATGGAACGTTGTGACTGGATTTGAGATTCAAGATTTAATGGTCAATAAAAGAAAGTTGGTGATAATTTGGTCATATGCATTCTTGTTAATGTTACCTATAGTAATATGATCAGAATCATACCTATGCATGGTAGATGCACAATCCACTACCCTGATCCACATTGCCATTTCCGCTCTTTGCTATTCTTCTTTCTAGTATTTAAAAATTTTAATAAGCGCAAGATTTAGTAGTAAAATGATAAATGTAGATTGGGCATCTGCGTCAGGCTGATGCTGCAGCAACAAATGCTTCTACTCAGCGAACATTTTCATGTAGAAGTGTCCATATCCATTTACATATCATACCATAGTATTTGTATTTTCTTATTTATATTGGTCTCTGCTTTCTTTTAAGTGGGTCTTTTCTGTTTAGCTTGCTAATATTATTAAAATTATTTGGACAATTCGGTTTCCGCATCATCTCTTCGGCAGCTAAAGATATTGTAAAAAGGGATACGTGCATATATATATACGTTCATTCTATATTTGTAACTGGATTGTACTCAATACTGCTGTTTATTGCCGCACTGGCTCACTCTGATTCTATTAAAAATATTAATCAAAACTATATCTCATTCCAGGAATGGAGTATTGGATCAAGCATCATAACATTGTATGAACACCTGTTTGTGAGTTTTGCAATCCGTAAATTAGTAAAGCAAGCTGATAAATATATTTCAAGCATCAAATGGAACAAAAGCATTTGTCCCTGCAAACACAGGAGAAGTGCAAAAGGAAAGGTTTATTTGGAAATGGGGCATTGCCAAATTTGTGCTTTCAGGTATCCTGACGTATATCCATGGAAGGTTACGTCGAAGTATCCCCAACTCTGTAGCACGCGGAATTGTAAGTGACCTTTCGTTTTGTTGACCAAAATAAATGGCTGATGGCTGATAATTCTTTTTCTCTCACTGTATAGCTCTAGTTCTTTTGCATCTTTTATTTATAGGATCCTCAATCATGCAAATACCATTCACATCCATGCATGGACATTTACATCTATAAGAACATAGAAAGTATATAATCGAAATTGTGCTGTTCTTCCTCTGCTTGGAACCCGGTAGCGAAACTCTAGACACATTTGTATGCGCTGGACTCTGAAACGATATATAATATAGGGCTCTAGTTTGCATTTGGGAGTAGCTGAATCCAACCCAATCTTTTCTTTAAATAATTTATAAACGTTTTTACCTTTCCGTCTCTCAACTGTACGTTGGCTTCTCGTCCCTGTCTACGAGCACTCTACAATCTAACCCTATGTCATCATCTCTGGTCATGGATTCATTGTTATTTCTTTCCGTATCTCACCTCTTTACATTTTTTGTTACAAAATTGTTACTGTAATCAAAGTTGTTAGGAGCTGGTTTCTATATTTTTGTTTTCTATTGGACCTTTGGCAGGATGTGAATTTGATTTTAAGTTTGATTTTTGATATATTGCAGTAAAAATTAAAAATTTCAAGAAATTAAAAAGTTGATGCATATTTTATTTTATTTATATTTTTTTATTTTTAATATATCTAAAAGATACTAATCACTCTATTAGAATATAAAAACGTCACTTCAGCTTGTGAAATATTATCTCTTTGTTTATTGTTTATTATTATCTTTTGGAAATGTTGAAAGTGACAGATTGCGCCATCAAGATTTATGACGCCCCCAGTTTGGGCGAGAAACTACTGAATTTGCCCATCGTTTGTTGCGTTTGGCAATTCGATAATTGTCATTTCTGGTCCCCTACTGCTTCAAGCAAGCTTCAAATAATGCGTTAGATTTGCATAATTTAACAAAGCTCTCCTCTATCTTTCGTGCTTTTATTTATTTATTAAAAATTTTAAGCAACGGACTTTCATGCCGCATTTTCGCCTGTAACAATGTTCTGTTGGATAGAAACAAATGTATATTAACTTAAAACAAGCTCTGGCACCGTTTACTCAATTTTTTTTTTAATTTCTGAATATCTCAATAATTATTCCTTTTTTCCTGCTTGAATCCATGTGCTTCAACAAACCCTTTTTTTCTCTTCATTATAAACGTTGATACTATGTGAAGGGGAAAAAATAGATTAGCATAATAACTGTAATACTAGAACTAGAATAGAGGGTAATTGATACTAATTTCTAAGCCATTCTTGTTTAATGTTGCCTCAGTCTTTGAAAAAGGATCATGAAATCAATCACCCCATGAAAATAGTAGCTCGTTCAAATCGAAAGAAAATCTCGAAAAACAACTGGAAATATTTTTACTACATTATATGGACATCTATTTAAGGAATTATAATATCTTCATTTACTAATTTAGTTTCATTGTTTAACATTGCTCTTTGATTGCTCTCTCTAAGTCGATCCTTTTGTGATCAAAGAGATTATGGGAATTAGCAGCCCATTGCTTTCCTACCAAATAAAAAAAAAGAAATAAAGAAAAGATTATTAGATTATCTTTCCCTGCAAAGAAAGGATCTTGCGATTAACTTTTGGGTGGTGAGATTCTCAAGTCTGCTGATGCTACCAAAACAGAACGTGTGCATCAAAAGCAAGAATCATAGATCCAGTTCTGATGCCCTAACACCATCCAAAAAGAGGTTAAAAGATCCTTATAATTCCACAAATTTGACTCAAAAAGGAAAGATCAACCTGTCAGGTTTCAACTAATCAATTTTGCCCCGCCAAGTTTATCCTTTCCAGAAGCATCCAGTTTCACGACCCATAAGGAGACCCGAGGCACGCACCATGGTGTCATGGTTGCTTTGAGCCGGCCTACCAAATACATTCTCTGCTAGTCTACTGCGGTAACTTTAACTTCACTCGTACAAAAATCCACAATATTTAAATAAAGCCCACTCGCCACTGGTTTGGAGTAGATCGTTAAAACCAACATCCAAAAAACCACATGAAAAGGAACTAAAAAAAAAAAAAGCGGAAAAGGACTCTCTGTCTATAAATGAAGACAGTCCTGCTTTGGCATTTCCACTTTCCTCCATATCTCTAATCTCCATATAATACTTTTTTATGTTTTCTGAACTGAAAAAAATGGAATTCAGGGTCCCCGAAGCTCAGCCATATTTCCCAAGTTCTGAAGAGAAGGTGCCGAATGTGAATAACTCGGAAGAGAAAGATACTCAAACAACCAACCCTGTCACCAGCCAGCTTCAGATAAAATCCTCAGCTCGGTCTTCCCCCGAAGCCCTGGACAAAGAAGTTGTCCTTAGGCGTATCCGTCATCACAAGTGCAAAAACAAAGTCAAAAATGTTCTCCAAGCTTTGGTTGGCAGCTCAGGACAAGCTCAAGAAAAGTGGATGGAACTGGGTGATGCTTTCACCTGTCCCTGAAAGGAAGCTAAAAACCCATAAATTCATGATATTATAGAATGACTGTTAATTAGTATATATTCGACGGTGTAGAATCGGCTTACGTTCTCGGAACAACTGTTCGATGGTCCGACGAGGACTTGGTACGATTGTTTATCTCCGATTCAAAGAGAAGTACTGTGTATCATTATTGCAGTTGTGATTGATTGAAATTTGAATCCGCAGTTCTATTGTTCTGACTTTTTTTGTTTATTTGTTTGTTTCTTTTAGTGACATGATTTTGACTTTACCTTGCAGCTTGTACGGTTTTATAGTATGATTTTGTGACACAATCAACAGGCAGCTTCTATAGCTACTAGCTAGAGTTAATAACAAACGCATCCCTTGTTCAGCAGCCTCATCGGGGGGGTTTCTCAATTTTCCTTTCTGGTTCTGCCAGAATTTCCAAGAGCCAAAAATTCATATCTTAATAAATTGCTTATTTACATGTTGTTAATAAAAGGGTTAGCATAAGGGAGTTTACACTTTATAGGACTTTTCTAAGGAGCTTTTTCTTCTCTCGAGGGATCTTTCTTTGTTTTACCTCCCAGTTCTTGATAAAACAAAAGGTTGTTCCCATACAAATGAAAAACGAATCACAGCTTTTACAAGGCAAACCTGAACGA
Source organism: Durio zibethinus (assembly GCF_047325235.1). Taxonomy (NCBI): domain Eukaryota; kingdom Viridiplantae; phylum Streptophyta; class Magnoliopsida; order Malvales; family Malvaceae; genus Durio; species Durio zibethinus. The sequence goes on from NC_143171.1 coordinate 6,692,377, forward strand.
ATTTGGCATTTATGTAATTCTGACTATGACTGGATAATAATTAAATCACACTAGGGGTAGAAACTGCTACCGGTTGATTGATTGTTCAATGTTGGTGATGGGGATTGCAATAGCAAAATTGCCAACGACATGAGGATTTTAAAATCCATGCTTACAAGTTACAAACTACCATATCAATTCCAACTCTTAATGACCAACCAAACATGAAAAATCCCATTGACAGCAGAGCTAAAAAAGGTTCAATCTTATGCAATGAGAAGTTCTACAAAACAATCGATTAGAGAGCAGAGCTTGATGCAATCAAAAGTTGTACATGAAAATTACAAAGCAAAGCTGCCTAGACACTCAAAATTCAACCAAGCTTTAGTTGGGCCCACTGTTGTATATGTATGTTGACAATGTCGTTCCATTTGGTCCAAAAATAAAACTTTTTTCTCAAACTAGAAAACTTTATTATCTAAAATATTTTCTCACCATATGTGAAAATGCCACTCACTTTCTTGCTGTTTCTTCCAACTCATTCCCTTCCCAAGATGATGGCAATATTATTGGATTTGATTTAAAAGTTCATCTGGTTACTAATACAATTTAATTTAAACTATAATTGATTTAAATGCAGACGAGAGCTCGATTCTATTAGATCCAAGATCACAGATGCGTTGTTGTCACCACGAACTTTTCAATGTCAACTTTTGAACTCCAATCAGATGCCTGTATAGGAGAAAAGAGAGAATTGCTCTCTTCCTTTAGAAACTAAAGTTATGAAATCTAATGAGTCAATCTCATTTATATAGAGATGCGATTAAAGACCTCTCTTAATATGTTAGTCAAAACTCAGATATAGAATAAATCAGGATCACACTTATTTAAAATTATACTATATGTTCAAGTATATTATTATACTACATGTTTGAGTATATTACAATATGATACCACTACAATTATTCATAATTTAACATAAATTGACTTAAGTTCGGATTAATTGATTGCCTTAATCCACAATATGAGATAAATGCAACAATCTCCCACTTAGACAACACAAGTCAATTCTAAATATTTTTAAAATAGTATAATATATCATCTATAATTTAATAAAACCAAATTTGGACTGATAGATTGGTCATAATAAAAAACTTATCAAATACGAGTAACTATTTGAATCATCTTATAGCGAAATGAACATTTATAAGCCCTAGAATACATTGTACTAATAGGGTAAGAATATGTGGACTTACATGCTCTCTATAGCCTAAAAGTATTTAGAAACTCTCATAATGTACTATATCAATAGAATAAATATACACTGACTTATGAATATTTCACCAACAATAACAGAAACAATAAGCATTTATGAGTTTTTAGAATGCACCTTACTGACAAGGTACATGTGCATAGACCCATAAACATTTTAGAAACAATAGTATAATAGTGTGAAATGAAAACAATATGAAAATAAAATTTATATCTATTTTCATTGTACCAATAGGGTATGAATGTGTGGACTTACATACTCTCTACAACCTAAAAGTATTTATAAATCCTCAAAATATACTATATCGACAAGATACATATACGTTGACTTATGAATATTTCACCAGCAATAATAGAAACAACAAGTATTTATGGTTTCTAGAATACACCATATTGAAAAAAAAGTGTACATAAACCCATAAACATTCCAAAAACAGTAGTATGATAATGTAAAAAGGAAAAAAAATATGAAAATACAATTTATTTTTATTTCCATTAGGTCCTTCGCATCTAAAATGAATGGTGCATTACTTTGAAACAAGCATATGAGATTAATCTTAAATATCTTATTCAACCAAATGCCATATTCAATAGAATATGCGCAAACAGTATACATAAATGGCATACAGGAATTCATCCATTACGATTACAACTGATTTTATTACAAGAGCTCCTACTAATTTAATGTAGTCGAAGGCTCTACAAGCCTTGCATAAGTGTTATCTTTCAAGGCACTTTAGCAACCAAACTTAATCAGGAGTCACACCAAAATGAGCCTTATAGATCATATGCTCTTTAGTTTATTCCAACAATGAATTTCATTACTTTCTTTCTCTAATTGACTGAATGATGATATCTATCTATTTATTTAGAGTGTAAGAAACTTCTAGTAATCGAGTGAAAGCTATTATTACTGATTTATTGCAAAACATCTTTAACAACTTCGGAATGAAAAACCCCAAATCCAACCATGAGATTATTGGGCTTAGTTTTTCCATATAGAGGTGGACTAAACCAAAGCCCATTCATCAATGACTTTTTAGTCCTTTCATGCTTGGTTATATGATTTTAAACCCCTACATGGCTAAAAAAACAAAAAACAAAATAATGTTGTAGTGGCAAAATAGAAAGAAATGGAAAAAAATAGATTTTATACAGTTTCGATCGAGTTCAATCCATTATTTGATTAAGCTAAAATTTTCTCAATGTGTTCATGACATACTGTTCTTCAGTTTGAATGTTGAAGATTGGATTTCTTTTCTACCTACTGATTTTATAGGTATTTGTTAATCCTTAAATTTACTGAGACTTTTCTAATTTTCTCTTACAAGATTATTGCTTTACCAAGATTATTTAGTCTTGAGATATTATAGTTGTATACTTCTAATTTTAGCTAGCGAGAAATTTGTATTCTTATTATTTTAATAATAGAGATTATTTGTTGCTAACTGTGGTTTTTACTCCTCATTTTAAGGAGATTTTTCACATAAAGTACTTGTATCCGTATGCTTGTGATTTAGAGATTTTTTTGTTAGCTCTATTTGTTTAATTCCTATTAGATTCACACAAGATATGGATAATTTGATTTTTTTTGCTGTATGACATATTCAGTTCGAATATTATTTGAGGTTAATGAGATTCTTTAATCGATGATCTGACATGTAACTTCACCACATGTTGTATGTTTCGCCTCTATTATCGATGATGTTGTGAATCTTTGTTTTACACTCTCCCAAAAATAACTCCTCTAGCTAAATTACTGAAGTTGGGTTCTAACAACACATAAAATCAAGATCAAATATTCTACTAAATTCAAAATGTCAAATCACTGTTGTCTAAATACAAAATTGTTTAGTGCTTTTGAAGTACACCTACAATATACACAACATTAAAATGTGTACAGATTGAGCACAACATCAGATTGCCCACAGTTGAAATACATTAAATATTCGATATGAACTCTTTCATTTATCAACATTTAATAGTATGTCACATTTTCACAATAGGCACCTTACTAGAAACATAATAGTGCACATCAAACCTACTTGACAAGCACATATTAAATATAGGTCTTGAGACCAACCAAATATGCCGATATTTTTGTCATGAAAAATCTCAATTCTTAGACCAGAATAGGAGCTTCACATAGATTTTTCACCCTAAGTCACATGACAACATGTTTATATCTCAAACAATAGGTTAGTGGCTTTGCCTGCTAGTACAATATCATTATGTAAAGCACCCAAAATACACTACTCCCATTAACCTCTAAACACATGCCCTAATCACGAATGTTTTCCCTAAATAACAATGTCATCAACTTCAATTATCATAAATTGAATACCTTTTAAGTCCATAAATGAAATTCTTTAAGTTTATGAATTGAATGTTTAATTACAGAAAAAGCACAAAACCTCAAGTTACTCCATTTAGACATATGGTCTTAATGTCTAATTGATGTAGGTCCTAACCGAATGAACCACCAATGCCATAAAGATTTCAAAAAAATCAATAATAAAAACAAAATAGAATGATTCTTTACACCCAATTCCTTATTTTTGTTTTAAAGCCCTAAATCATCAAATTGGCTTTAAACATTTCTACCTAGCTTATGGAGTGCATTTTTAACCTTATAAGTTCGTCAATTACCCATAAAACTACAATGATGTGGTTATTCATCATGATCCCACACATGACTATACAACATATATGCAATCTCATACTGTTTGGCAAACATCTAACTCAAAGAGTTAGGATCATTAAAAGCCTATTAAAATTTAATAGAATTGAAAGACACATGAATGTCATACTTATATTCTTCTGTAAATGCATGTACAGTTCCAAAAATAAGATTATTGGGATTTACTCTTGGTTAAATCGCTTTGTGATATTTTCTTTGAAAAATTAAATCACACATAGGACTGGCACAACAAAAGCACATTTTTCATGAGAATGATTTTATGGAGTTCAAAACTCAATACTCTTATTATCTAGGTTATCCTATAGATTGATCACATAATTAGACCTAATGATTATAGTATTTCATAATAGATAACAAAATATAAAATCTCCGAAGCCGGTGCAACAACCAATAAATACTGCTTGTTACTTTCCAATCAAGTTTTCTTGATTACAGGTTATGGGCTCATAAATTTATATTACAAACCTAAACTCAAAAAACGACTTAAAAATTAACTTATTGTTTAACCATAACTTACAACGACCTTTAGGAATTGATTTTGTTTGGAACTTGATTTACATTGAATGTTACAATCTTTAAAACTTCATTCTATATGAATCTAAAAATGCGAAATGACTCAATATATACCACACTATGTACAGATGTGTACGGTTGACTTTTACTGCAACTTGATTCTCTTTTGATATTTCAAGCATAGCATACTAGGCGTTAACATCAAAATCCTACAGAAGATTCAACAAAATAGTTTAGGATTTCGTCTATTTTCATCATACTAACCACAATATGCATTACTTATGTTTGGCCTTATTTTTTTAATTTGTGTTTGAAAAGCTTGACAGTAATTTTTTAAAAAACTTTAAGCCTTCTACATTATCAAACTTCTCACTCAACATGACTATAACCTTAATGGTCTTTAGTAAGGGTGATAAAACACTCGTATCCACTAAATATAATAAGTGAAAATAGTCCATAATTATCGATATAAATCAATTCTTGAGTCAATTCCTAAACTTTTCTACATCTGTTTTCTCAACCATATATTAGCAACAAAACTTTTGTTAATGTAATTTATATATGTGCTAGATTATGAATGTCCTTAACATTTATGCCACAACATGGTAGATTTTTCATCTATTCTACCAAGGTTAGAACCAATGATCAAATTATTTACTATATGCAAATATGAAAAAAAATTACCTGTATTTACAAATATCTTTTCTTAATTTGGTTTTCGATTGCTTGCCAATTACCCGATTTGGCTTAACAACACTAGCACCAATATCCAACCATGAAAAGCAAAGTATAGTATATAGATTGGATTCAAATGAAAAAACCTAACCGAAAACCTTACTTTAAATAGAAAATGCTAACTAAATGCCTTACTACACTTTCTAATCTAAATAACTTTAAGAAATTACCCTTTGGTACTTGATTTATAATAAAAATGGCACACATTTTTACATTTCTTTGATTTCATGATTCAAAGACATTTGTGGAACCAAAATGAAAAGTGTACTTCACAAAAAAAAAATTTTTTAAATGATCTTTAATGAGATTAGTCTTAGTGTTTGATTTGGCAATAGTGCTAACCCATATCATTTAGAGTATAGAATGAGATTGTCAGCTTATAATATCTATTCCTCTTAAATGGTTATAATTCTCATGACATTTAAATTCCATATGCTTCTTTCTATACTTTATGGACGGCTTCCACACCATCACCTCCAAAGGAAAGTTATTCAAAAATTTGCTACACTAGGAACCGATCTGTTATTTGAACATTGTTCATTTTCGAAATATGCTCACGAAAACTATCTACCTTATCTAACATGGTAATGGTGAATGGTATATATGGTTTAATATTTCTACCTTATGGAACTTATTTAAACTAACTCTACCAACATCTTTAATTATTAGTGTGCATGACACTCTATCTGATGTGTTCACTAATGGTATGCCTATATGTTATCAGACAATTTTAATTAAAATGTCTTAAGGAAGCACATTATCATTTTATGTTCAAGTGAGCTCCTAAAAATAGGTATAGAAAGTGATAAACTCTTTAGGCTACTTTCGAATTCTTTATGCCTAAAACCATAAAGAGTGATTCACATTATTTATCTAAATTGATCCCGTTTGATGATAGTTGCTAGACAAAACCAGGATTAGAGACTTTATAGAAAATTGAAAACGGTATCATGCATGTGGAAAAAATCATGCCATATTGGTTATTCTATTAAATTTAGAAAATAAAATTTTTCAGGACTATATTACAAAAGATAAAATGAAACCGGTTGAATATAACCTTAGAATGACTTGCTACCGATAGGGTAGCTAAGTCACATTATACTGTAACTAGGAACCTTTCTTCCTAAGCATATCTCAATGTAATAATCAATCTAATAAAGAAGGTCTTCTTACCTTAAGAGACCTCAATAACTATCACAACTATCATAAGAGTTTTGCTTTATTATTGTCTGGAATAAATTATCTGAAAAATCTTAAAATTTTTTCATAATTACTCCCACAAGTAGGCTCTAATCAATTTGATTAGTAATTTTTGTAATTTAAGAATATTCATAGAATTGTCAAATCAAAATTTAATATAATTGAAATATATTATTTTCGGATGCATAATAAAAAAAATTAAGCCAGACAAAATCAATTAATCTGATTTAAAGTGAATATTCAAGTAATAAGGTGATTGTAAGAATTAAATGGACTTTTATGGAATTAAATAAATTATTAACGGATTGAGTAAATTTTAATTTATGAAATTAGGCTAATCATTTTATCCAAATAATTTATTTAAAACCCATTTAAGTAGGCCTAATGTTTTACCAAATGAAGCCATTAATTTTGGACTTAAAACATTTTGTAAAATTTTTTAATCAAAATGGCTTTAAGAAAAATAACCAAAAGACAATTAAATTTGGCCAAAATTTGTATTTTAACAAAATTGGTCTACAATAAAATGACCAAAAATTTAATTTCAATGAAATAGTCTAAACCTAAATGGTCCAAATAAAACTAAAATTAAAATTGATCTTAATTTAATTTAATGTGATCCAAAATTAAATAAATACATTGGCCCTATTTAATTAACAAAATGACAAAACATTTAATTTAAAAGAATTGGCCCAAATAATTTGAACAAAATAGCCAAAGTTCAAAATAGGACAAACAAGCATAAAAAATTGTGACCGGTCACTAAGAAAACAAGGGCTTAATCATTAAGAATGTTGGTCCAAAAGAAACGAAATGGCCTAATTACACTTTAAAATAAAATGGCCCAACAAAATGAACCAAAACCGGCCTAAACAAATGGACCAAGACCAAAACCTGTCCAAATTTATTTCTTTTTTTTAGGCCGACACGTGTAAACTTGTCAGACGAGTGGGCATGTGTGTTACTCGCACCTGAGGTAACATAATGCGCGTGCCACACTCGCACCTTTGGCATGTGCTTCTTCTTCACCAGATTGTCCAAACCCAATTTGGCTCGAATCATCCAAAACTCATACTGTTTTGGACAAAAAAGTCAGATTTCAATCCTCTTCAAGTTTCGCAATAATAAAACTACAATTTGAAGCCTAAAAATTAAAAAAAAAAAAAAAAGTCGCATGAGTTTCAAAAATTCAAAAACTCATTTAAGCTTCAAACGATAAGATCACACCATATAAAAGAGGATTGTGACCTCCAAAGTGAATTTAACTTTGATACTAATTATTGGATTGGATCCAAAAATTTAATGGATTATTAATACTATTTAACTTAAATTAAAATTGACTTCGATAATAATGAAAGCTTAATCTCATTAGATTCAAGACCGCATATATATTACTGTCATTATGAGCTTATGACGATTTTTAAGCTCAAATCAAATACTTACACAAAAGATAAGAGAGAATTGTTTTTGTTTTCAAAAATTAAAGTTATAAAATTTAATGGATTGACCTCGTATAATTAGAAGTGAGAGTAAAAATCTCCTTTAACATTTTAGTAAAAATTGACCTATGGTATCATGGGTCTAAATGCATAATTAAATTAAGATCACACTTAATTAAAATTATATTATGTATTTAGATATATTATAATATAGTATCATTATAATTATTTATAATTTAATATTAATTAATTTAAATTTGAATTAATTGATTGTGTTAGCCGACGGTATGAAATAAATGCAAAAAATACCACCACCTTAGATATATTCCAAATATGCCTCGAGCCAACCCACAAATCATAGCAAGTGCACTACTATTGCTCTTTCAGGTGGCCTGTCTAAATTCCCATTATTCGCCTTCACATTACTTGTCTTTAATTTCAAACTATACCTGTTGTTGAAAGAATGAACTTTAGCATCAGCACATTAAACCGGCCGAGTAATCAACCTTGGCCACGTTCAGTTAGTTAATTGGATTTAAGGAACATTTACCTTTGTATGTTGGCTAAAGGCAAAAGGCAAAATTTGTTATTGATTGCTTCGAGTTCAAATCCTAAGAAAAACGTGTTCGTTTGCGAATGTTTCCGGTGCGTCAGAGCGTGTTCTTCTTCTCTTTCCGACACGTCGTTTGCAGTCTCTTTTATTTTATATTTTTTCAAGGACTTTGAGGTTGCCAACTGTGTCTGTGTCTGCCAACAAAAACGGAGATTTTGATCATGAACCAAAAGAGGCACAAGAAGCCCATTGTCATTAAGATTAGTATTATATTGGAAATTGGACTTAACAGAAGCCCAAAGCGGCCTTTGGTTGATAATACAATTTCAAGAAGCAAAAAAAAAAAAAACCAAGTTTTGCAGTCCGGTTGGGACAATTTCATTCAATTTGAGGTGCAACAAGGATTGCCAATTTGATAAATGTCAACCTCTAGTTTGTGGAAAACGTGTATTTGGAATGGTGCGGAAAGAGATGGAAATGAGAAAAAAATAGAGCTTAAAATCAAGTCAACACATCAAAGGTAGGCGTGCAGGAAACGATGGGTGCAAGATTTGGACGCGTTTGTAAGAAACTGATACAGCGTTCTCTTCCCTTCATTAATGATTTACTATGTAAAATCATGACAAACACGATATTAGCGTAAGAATTAAATCATCCGTGCTTAGATCACAATGGTGGTGATCCAAGGAATGATACTAAATGCTATAAAAGCTTAAGATGATATATATTTTCATATTCCAATGGCTTTCACGCATACTATATAGATTTTCCCATTTACATTTAAAAATACTAATAATACGTATTGGAATAGCGTTTAATTTATCAAAGAACGATGCTAAATACATATAAGAATCATACACACATATATACATAATATCTATATATACACACAGGTATGTTTATTGGATTTTATACCTATACCTTCATCTTATCAGTTTTTTCATTGTCATAGGACGACGACTCAGACACTCGAGTCTTACTTGTTTACTCGCTACCATATTTTTCAACTTTTCGGAATTCATACGTTAACGAACTTGACCTGTTCAGTACGTATTTACTCTTCTTCGCTTTTTCATTAAGTGTGGTTGGGTCTATAGAGGACAAGAAGAATGTATGATGTATCTAATAATTTCTTGGAAGCTGATTGTGGTGAGAGCCCAGGACTCAACTCGCCTCTTCTCAAATTTCCTCTCTTCTATCACGTCGAAACCGTTAACCTTTCAAGTTTTAAATTAATAGCATATTATTTTTACCCTGTTTCTCTTAGTCAAGCTCTGTTTTTCTTCTTCTCCTTCTCCTTCAGGAAGCAGGTGATTGCTCTGTTTTCTTCTTGAGAATCCAAAATGATCTTGTACCAAACAAAATTATCCTTCTCAATAACAATAACACTTCTTTTTGTTACCTACCAAGCAAACTCAGTTAACTCAGAGAACACCAAGTGCCAAGGTTTCTGCAAACCCAGCAATTTCTCAAGACCCTTGCCGTTTCCATTCGGATTCTCGCCGGGTTGTCCCATCCAACTCAACTGCAGCTCAACCGGGGTCACAATAGGAGAATTCCATGTCCTCAACATAACTTCCTCGGACATCATCATCGAACTTCCTGCCAAATGCGACCGACTGCTTTCTTCAATCTCTGATCTGTTCGGTGAAAACTACGCGCTTTCCTTTTCTAATAATCTTCTTCTCCAAAACTGTTCGAAGCCCTTACCAGCTCCTTGCGAATGAGGCCAATGTTTTTAGAAAAACCATTCAGACTTAACACTTGTAGTGATAAGAGTGATAATATAAGTTGTTTTGCCGGCGGTGATGGTGGGAGCTTGTTGAGTTTTGAGGATCTTAATAATACGCAGTGCCGTTACTTGTTTTCGTCGGCTTCAATTATGGTTGATTTGGCAAGGAGCACAGCATTTTCTATGGAGTTGGAACGAGTTAACTTGGAATGGTGGGTTAAAAGGGCACTGTAATTGTGATAAAAATGCTGATTGTACGGATGTTAAGAAAGGTAACCGTACGGTCGGGTTTAAGTGCCTTTGCCAGGAATAGGGATGGTATCGGGGTGGGGCGGGTCGGGTCGGTTTTTTACTTTTTTCATCTTTGACCCGATGCTTTAATATTTCTACCTGATATCCGACTCGCCCTCGCTCGGAGGTTGTAGCTGAAAAATCTGACTTCGACCCGCTTAAATATTATTTACTCGAATTTTACCCGATCCGACCCTAATTTAATCTACTACCTATTCAAAATTATTGCAAATGTAATAAATCATAATCTAAATATATTACAAACATAAATAAATTTAACATAATCACTCACAAATTCAAACTTAGTACATACAAATTTTTTTATTTAATAAAAATCTCATAAATTCTTACCATAAATAATAGAATTATAAAATACATAAAACATATTAAATCAAAACTAACAAATTCTCACAATAAATGATGGAATTATGAAATATATAAAACTTAGTAAACTAAAATTTAAATATCAAACAAGCATAAGTTAATAACTAAAATTTAAATATAATACATAATACAAGATAAACATTAAAAGCTTAAACTACCACAATAAAAAGTTAAATTGTTTGAACATTTTTTCATCCAATATGGTGAAAATCTTCCAAGACCACAACAAATCATTTCATCATCACTAAGCTTCATATCACCAAACTAGTTATCTTTTCCTCAATCTCACTATCATCAACATCATCGTAAAAAGAATTTTCTTCTAATGAAATTGACCCTACAAATGAAATAATAAAACATTAACAAATAATATATAACAATAAAATATAATAACTAACAATATGCTAAAATAAAAAATAAAATTACATAATATGAATTATTGTACCTTCTTCTTTAGCCCATAATCAACTTTGACAACATGTTAAAGCTTCTATAGTTGATAGATGAAGTCTATTACGTTGTGCACTCACCAACCTCCCTCCAGTACTAAAAGTAGACTCTAAAGCAACAGTAGAAACTGGTATGGCATATATATCTCTAACAATAAGTTGTAAGGTCGGAAATTGAGGCCCAGTTAATTTCCACCAATTCAATATATCAAAATCTCCTTTTCTTGGTATGACTTCTTCATCCAAGTAACGATCTAACTCTGATTTTACTTTTGATTTTTTCTTTTTTTTCCTTGAAACAAAATCATCATAGTCTCCCAAATTTCCCAATTCAGTAACACCAACACCATCTAAGAATGAAAAGCTTGAACTAGAAGGTCTTTCTTCCTTTTTCAAAGCCAAAATTTTCTCATACTCCTTAAGCAAATCCCAACATATTTGCACAATCCTTTCAATTTCAAATTCAACATTTTCTCCATAAATCTTTTCAAAGTAATACTCCAACAACTCTGTTTATACCTTGGATCTAAAATTGTAGCAACACCCATTATACCATGCACATCATTCTAATATTTTTCAAATTTGCCTAACATGCTCATAGCCATACATGAAATAATTCTATCGGTCTGCATAATCCATTCATTCAATGCCAATATGATTTTATAAATATTAGAAAAATAAAGATTTGCAGTAGCATATTTTGTGCCAAAAACCCTTCAGTGATATCATAAAATAATTTCAACTTCTCACAAATCTCGGTTGCAATGATCCAATCATTTTCAGTTGGTAAATGTTTGTACAAAGGATCACCATGTAATTACACACAACGAGGAAAAACATCTTTATAAAACAAAGCTGTTCGAAGCATCAAATAAGTAGAGTTCTATTGTGTTTTGACATCAACACACAACTTTTTTAAAGTTGGAATGCGCAATTGAAGCGCTGCCTCTTCAAATTTTTTCCACCTCTTTGGTGTAGCACCCCAAAAAAGGACACTATCACGAATTCTTTCAATTTCATCTCCAATCACACTCAATCCATCTTTCACAATCAAATGCAAGATGTGTGCATAATAACGCATATGAAAAAAAGCCACATTAAGCAAAAATGCATCACAACCAATTCTATCAATTAACAACTCAATAACACCATCATTCACACTACAATTATCCACTGTAATAGATGAAAGTTTTCTATCAATATTCCAATCTAGGAAACATTTCATCAAACTTGAAGCAATGACCTCTTTTGTATGTGGAGTTGACACATATTCAAACCTAATTAAACAATCAATTATTTACACTAATTTAATAATTAATTCAATAATAATAATTACTTAATAAAAAATAAACATTATCAAAATAAGACAATTTAATAAAATATATCTGATGATGCATTTTTGTAAGTTCCATTGATTATCGATGTAATAAGCAGTGACAGCCATGTATCCTCTTTTTTGGTGATCAGCAGTTCACATATCAGTTGTGATAGCAATTCTCCCTTCATTAGCTTTCAACTTGGATATTATTTTTGCTTTTTCCTCTTTAAAAATCTTCAAAATATCACTCTTTATAGTATTTTGAGAAGGCATAGCAAACAAAGGTTGGAGACTGTAAGAATACTTTCTGAATTGCACATGATCAACCATTGATAAAGGATATTCGTGCATGATTATCATGTTGGCAAGCTCCCTCCTTGTGACATTTTGATCAAAGGAAAAGTTTTTTAGTGTTACTTTTCCATCTGCCTTCCTTTGATTTGCTACCAGCACTTGTTGACGAATATCCATTTGAAATCGCTTGTTGCACCTGTTTGAATGCTCGCGTAAATGACTTGTCCCATTTTTTGAAGCACCACCAAGTTTTTTCTTACAATAATTGCATATTGCCTTCCATTCATTATTGATTTTCTTTTTTTTAAAATGTTTCCATACTTCTGATTTTAGCTTACTTGAGTTATACTCACTATCATCAACTTCAACACCATGATTCGTCACACTTAATGATTGAGTTGTATTTTCATCAGATGTTGGAATTGGAGTTTGCTGAATTGGTGATTGATGTGAGGTAGAAGTAGGAAGTGTTGGGGAACATAAATTATCTCCCAAATTAGACATTTTACCTTCATTCAAAAATAACAGACATGATTAATTTCCAAACACCACTAAAGTTTATGCTAATGACAATAAACTAAGATTATAACTTGAAGGGCAAAGCAAGCTATTCAGAAAGACTAGACTAATTATCTCAAACAGAACCATTTTGTTATGATTCCCCTTTCAAAAAAATGCTAAGGTAACACACTGAGAACTTCAGTATTGCTGATATGCATGGATCAGAACCAGACGATGGCATATTCAACTATAGACATATAATCTAACAGGAATCTTCACCTATTATATAAACAAGAACGAAATTTCTCAATGAATTTCATACAAGCAAGGTAGTAACTCATCAACTTAAATTTCTTGTAGATCAGAATGTTATCATCATTATGTTTGTTATTGCCTTCAAATAAGGCAACCAGAGATAAAGGGAGAATAAGGAGACATAGCAAACATGCCTGAAAATAACATCTAGTAAAATCATCTATGGCCTGTTTCCTACCTAAATCTAGCGAACTTTTCACTAAAGTCGTTGGCGACGCTGATAACATCATTTTTGAAAGAAAAACCCCAAAAATCAACCAAAACAGTTATTTTTTTTAGAAATTCAAATTAATATCCTTGCTAAACTCGCACTGAAAAACTTAGAAGAAGATCGACATAGTAGACATTTTGAGGAAGAAAAAGAAAATAAAAGGAGAAAAAAAATGAAAATTGAAACGTTTCGGATTTCGTTGGAAGAAATGGAAATCAAAACTGCTTACTAAAAAAATCGAGAAAGATGAACAAGAAAGTAAAGCAGCGGCTTTTTAAAAACGAAAGTTAAAAATTCTAAAAAATTAAAAAAAATTTCTTACAAAAGATTAAGGTTGTTGAGAAACAAGCCTTTCAAAACCAAGCAATAAAAAAAAAAAACTGTTAAAGTTGTTTTCAGAGAAAAAAAAAAAAAGCTTCTTCTCCTTCTTCTTCTTGTTTTTTTTTTTGTTTTGCTTTGGGTTTTATCAGACTCAAAGAAACGGTTTGGATCTGATAAAGAGGGTTTAAATTAAATGGTTTGAAATTTATTCAAGACTAAAATAAGAGGACTGAATTGATTAAAATAATAATTAAAATAATGTTTTTGGAAATAAAAAATAGAAAGAACTGACGGAATTGAAATGCACGCTTGAGAGTGGGCAGCACCTGTGTGAGTGTAAAGCAGCCTGGCAGTCTGGTAGATAGAAGCAGAAATGCAAAACAGAACGGCTGAGGAAGACGAGAGAGAGCGGCCAAAACCCAAAAGAAATTAAAATTCAGAAACCCTAAAAAAATTATATATATATATTAAGGGTATTTTGGTAAATATTTCGGGTCGAGTAGGGTCGGATTTCATACAAACCCGACCCCGACCTGAATCTGACATTTTTAAAAATAAAACCGACCCGACCCGATCCGAACCCGATTTTTTTAAAAAAAATCCGACCCTAAAATAGTAGGGTCGGATCGAAACCCGACGGTTTCGGGTTGATTTGCCGACCCTAGCCAGGAAGGGTTTGAAGGAGATGGGTTCACAAAAGGCGGTGGTTGCCGGAGAGGTGAGTCAACTTCAAGGTCAATTTATTCATAAATATAATATTCATAATTATTTCTTCTTTTCTTTTCTTGAATCTCATGCAAATACCAGTTTCGGGTGGGTGCATTGGATCCATTTCCAAATATCAGTCTGGTCAATGCGGGGGATCATCAAGGGTTCGTGTATTGGTTGGAGGTAATTTGACAAGAAATCACATTTTCACTTCAGCTTCACTCTCTTTAATTAACAAAAATAGACCAATGCATGTGTCAAAATAATTGCAGCCTAATTTCTTATATTTTGCAGGCACTTTTCTTGGTTTTGGATTGCTTTTGCTACTTTATAAGGGCTACAAATATTTACAAAACAGAAACAACATTAAGCTAAAAGAAAAAAAGTTCTTCAAGACCAATGGTGATTTACTGCTGAAACAACAACTATCTTCAAGCGAAGGTAATATCCGAAAAACCAAAATTTTCACTTTGAAGGAGTTGGAAACAGCAACGGATCATTTTAATGAGAATAGAATACTGGGCAAGGGTGGTCAAGGTACCGTCTTTCAAGGGGAGTTGGTCGATGGAAGAATTGTTGCTGTTAAAAAGTCTAAAATGGTTGACAAAGACAAAATCAAAGAGTTCATTAATGAGATTGTCATCCTTTCAAAAATAAATCATCGGAATGTGGTAAAATTATAAGGGTGTTGCCCGGAGACAGAAGTTCCTCTGCTTGTCTATGAATTTGTTCCCAATGGAACTCTTTCCCAGTATCTCCATGATCAAAGTAATGAGTTTTCAATGACTTGGGAAATGCGAGTACGAGTTGCATCGGAAGCCGCCGGAGCTATTTCTTACTTGCACTCGATAGCATCAATTTCCATTTATCATCGAGACATTAAGTCTGCAAATATACTGTTGGATGAGAAGCACAGAGCCAAAGTATCAGATTTTGGAATATCAAAGTCCATTGCCATTGATCAAAGTCACGTTACAACTCTAGTATATGGCACAATCGGATACTTGGATCCAGAATATTTTCAAACAAGTCAATTTACTGAAAAGAGTGACGTTTACAGCTTTGGAATAGTTCTTGTTGAGTTGTTAACAGGGAAGTCTCCTGTTTCTTTAGCAAGGTCTGGAGAAGATAGAAGTTTAGCGACATATTTTATTGCCTCGATGGAAGAGGATCAGCTTTTTGACATTCCTGATGTTCGAATTATGGAGAACTGTTTCCGCGAAGAGATCATTGCTGTAGCCAAACTAGCAAAGAAGTGCTTGTGCTCAAATGGAAAGAATCGGCCTACAATGAAAGAAGTTGCAACGGAGTTGGAGAGAATTGTACAACTGCAGAAAAATTTAAATGGCGAAGAAATTGAATGTGTTGAAGAGATTGACTTGCTTGATATATCTCTAATCTAAATATGTTCATTAAGATTTTGTAAGGTCAATCGGGGTATACCGTTATACAATATTTCATGTTCATCTTTTTAAGTCTGGACCTTTAAAAAGTCTTTAATTGGGTCTTTCTATTTGTTGAATGTTAAGCAATTACGGATACATGATGCTATGTAAGACGCCTTGATAGTCTCCTAGTTTGTTTTTTTCTATTGTCTTCCCTTTTCTTTTTCACTTTTTAGAAACCCCGTAATCATCCTCTACCTTCCTTCCATTGTCTACAACTACCGAAGCAATTCCTTCCATTCTCTTATTGTCAGGTCTCCAATTTGAATGATTTCACAGATGAATCTTGTCCAGCTTATGAGAAAGAATCTTAAATTTGTTCGATATGCCAAGGATCATGTAACTAATTTTTGGACGGTGGTAATGAACACTTTTCTAGTATTTATGTACTCAAATCAAATTCACGTGTGCATCAAAACCAAGAATCATAAATCCAGATTTGATTCCCTAACACCATCCAAAAGAGAGTAAAAAAATCCTCATAATCCAACAAATTTTACCCGAAAAAGAAAGCTAATGCTGTCAGGTTAGATATCAACCAATCAACCAAATTTATCCGAACAGCATGAGATAGCCTCCAAAGCACCCAGCTTGACGACACATGAGGACCGATAGCTCGCACCACGGTGTCAGGTTGCTTTGTGTCGGTCAACAAGATAACATTCTCTGCTAGTCTATTCCCGTAACGTTAGCCTCACTCATAGCAAAATCCACAATATTTAAATAAAGCCCACTCGCCACTGGTTTGGAGTACATAGAACGTTGAAACCGACAGCCAAAAATCACATGAAAGGAACAAAACAAAAAGCAGAAAATGACGAAACCTCACCAAATTATTAAGCCTTTGTTTTTTTTTTTTTATAAATAGAGTCCCCCTTTGGCACTTCCAGTTTCCTCGATATCTCTTATCTCTATCTGTAACACTTTTTTCAGTTTTTCTCCTCATAGAAAAATGGATTTCATGATTCCCAAAGCTCAGCCATATGTCTTAGGTGTTGATCAGAAGTTGATGAGTGCGAAAAACCCAGAAGAAAAAGATGCTCAAACAACCAACTCTGTCACCAGCCAGCTTCAGATAAAATCCTCAGCTCGGTCTTCCCCTGAAGCCCTCCACAAAGAAGTTGTCCTTAGGCGTATTCGTCATCACAAGTGCAAAAACAAAGTCAAAAGTGTTTTCCAGGCTTTGGTTGGCGGCTCAGGACAAGATCAAGAAAAGTGGATGGAACTGGGTGATGCTTTTACCTGCCCCTGAAAGGAAGCTAAAAAAAATCCATGACACTATGAATGCCACGGAAAAGAGTTTAAAACTCTCTTGTAGAAAAAGCTTATCTTCCCAGAAGAAGTGTTTTTGGCCCAATGAGTACTTGGTAGTTGGTAGTATTGTTTCTCTCCGATTCAAAGAGAACCATTGTTGCAGTTGTGATTGATTGAAATTTGAATCCGGGATTCTATTATGTGTTCTAGATTTCTAGTACAATAATTCTGTTTCTTTTTGTGATCATGAATTTTGTAAACAAGCAATAAAGATATGATAAATCTTCTAGTAAACCAAAACAAATCCGGTAATGCAAATTGCAAATTGTTACAAACTAGTTCATTTTTTTACTGGGAGTAGCTTAAAATTACCACCAGTGCACAACACATACATCCCCAACCATCTGATCACCTCATCAAGATAGCATATCTATGTTCAAACAAGAATTGACTCGATAAGCTTGTTCATTTCGAAGTAAATGATTATCTTTTTTTTTTTTTTTTTCAATTCTATGACGTTAATCTAGAACGCAAATCTTGCTTGATATATAGGACATAATATCTTATCTTCCCTGAATTTTTTGAGACAAAAAAGAAGAAAATTTCAACTTTGAATAATCAAAAGACAATTTCATATGAAAATAAATTGCTTATTTATACGTTGTTAGTTGGTACAAGAGAGTTTCACCGGACTTTTCTATGGAGCTTCTTCTACTCTTGAGGGATCTTTCTTTGTTTTTACTTACGGAATTTGGTATTAACATACTTACGACTATGACTTGGAAAATTTTTTAATCATAAAATGAATGGAAGCTGCTATTTGTTGATTGCTCAATGATGGTGATGACTGATGGGGATTGCAATAATAAATTTGCTAATGACATGAGAGGGTTTTAAAATCCATGCTTACATAGCTATGCGTAAGAATACCAACTCTTAGAGACCAACCACAAGGTCAAACATCTGCAATGAAGGATGTGAAGGGGCAGCACATTGAAAGCAAATTGGATGAGAAATGTCGAGTTATAATTTAACTACACTACAAGTGAATATTGATTGGATCTTTGCGTTTTCGAGAACGATTGGAAGGATAGTATAAAGGACCATAGAGAAGCATAACAACGCCTCCACCAATGAAAAAGTACACGTTGTTGGAATCCAGTAATAAGCCTGAAAATATGGTGCCTCTAATGGACCCAGCACTTGCACTTGATTCCTTATCCCAAATCAAGATTCAAACAAATTAGGTTGGAGATATGAGTGGAACAGGTGGATGATACCATATCAATGAAATGGAGAGCCCTTTATATGATCCTGTTCCCTGTGACGATAGAAAAAACAATTGCTAATAAATTCAATATTTTTTTCAATACAAACAGTGAAGGCCTTCCAAAAGTTTGACCTGCCATTGGCCAAATTAACAACCCAGAAGTTGAGGTGGAAGATCAGGTAGAATTTCTTCTTAAAAAACATCATGGAATTCTTCGAGAGGAGTATGTATTTTAGGAGGCAGCTCATTCTTGTCTTCATTTCCTTCAGCCACCACAGTAGGCATAGAATACTTCTAACGCTTAAAAATCTTTTCAATTTCCCACCTGCTTAGAAAGATTGGGAGTGATCTCAGGTTTGGAAGGACCCTAGAGAACTTTATTACAATCTTTTACAGCTTTCACGTAACCCAGACGTAGAAAGGACGCAATTAAGACGAAATGCTTGGTTGGAATTCTTTAAAACTGAAGATGATCTTGGAACTTGCATTTTCCTTTTCTTCAAGAACTCCGAGGAATTCTGTAAGCATTGAGCAGGTGGTATGTCCTTCAAAATAACAGGTTCTAACCTGCCGATAACAATGTACATGCATAATTGTTATGTCTCAAAAGCCCTGATAAGAATGCCTTTCCTGTTATCTCAAAAAAGAAGAAAGCAATTTTTTTCTGTTAATGAGAAAAGTAATCCCTCACCCTGAGCCTTTCTTCTTTTTCTTTCTTGGAGTGGGCTTTACCTCAGCCTTCTCATCCTCAGAGTCCGATAAGAAAACTTGTCTACAAAAAGAACAAGTTTTCTTCCTTAAACTATTTACATCTAAAGACCAAAACTACACACAGAGATATATATAGATGGATACATAATAGATAGAGATGTCATACTTTTCACGAGATGCAAGCATTTCAATAATGTTAGTAGGAAGCATCCCCTTCTTGGCCTGAGACTCCTCATCAGTTTCAGCTTCTACATCTTGGCCGCTTTCAACCCTTGCAGATTGACGTGGAGTTTTCCTCTGAGCCCAAAGTCTGCGACGTTCTTTTCCCTCACGAACAACCCTTTATAGAAGAGATCACCTTAAGCTCCAGAAAACTAAAACTTTTTATATTTAATATGTAAGTAAACTTGATGCAATCAAAAGTTCAACACGACAATTACAGAGCGGAATAGCACAGACTCAATTCAACCAAGCTTAATTCCCACTTTATTGTATATGTACATTCTTCTATTTGATCCAGAAAATAAAACTTTTTTTTTCTTTTTAAACTAGTTGTAAAGTTAATATCTGCTGTTCTTTCTTACCATATGTGAAAATACTGCTCGCTGTCTTAATTTTTCTTTCATCTCTCTCCCTTCCCAAGAAGATGTTAATACCACCTCTATAGACATGTCCCAAATATGCTACCCACAAATATGTTACAATTTCAAGACCATCCCATGAACCATGGGGAGCCTAGTAAAATCATAAATCACAGGTAACTTGAAATTTGCCTAATCTGAATTCCCAAACTTCACCTTTAAATTACTAGTCTTCAGCCTCAAAATATAGCTGTCGGAAAAAGAATGAAGCTTAGCATCACCAGTTCACCACATTAGCATAAAACTGGCACCAAGTAATCAACCTTGCCGTTTTCATTAAGTTCAATATAGACTCAAGAATCATAAAATGATCGAATCAATACAACTCTTACATTTAACCAAGTATTTGATTAAAAGGGGTTCTAAGGCGTCAATTTCTTAAGGCTAAGCCAAAAAAGCTCTTGAATTTTATTACTTTATTTAGATAAGCCCTTATATTTTTATTGCACTCAAACAAGCATTTAATTTTTAATTTGTATTCAAATAAGCCCTTATCCTTCAATTTATGCCTAAATAAGCCCTTAAAATGAATGAATCTTTGTTTGAAATAAGGGCATATTTAGATACAAAATTAAGGGATAAGGGTTAAGGGGCTTTTTTAATATTTTAGCCATTTCTTAAGCCCAAAATAAACTAAATCTTAAGCAGCTTAAACATACCCAGAGCTACAAATTCTTCCCCTCTTTGTTTTAGCCACTTAATAGGGGAAAACCTCAATCTGCAACTTGATCTTACACAAAATAAACAAAAAAAAAACTTTTTTAATCCAAACAATCTTCTCAAAAAGCAATATAAATATAAATAAAAATATAGATTTTTTTCAACTATATATATTAAAGAAAAAGAGAATTGTAAGTAATTAACTGTTTACCTGGCATTGTTTTCTTTCTGTATTTTTCTTATTTCTTCATCCTGCTTTATTCCCTGCAATTAAAAAACAAATTAAAAAATCCACTTTTTTTTTGTACTATTAAGAAAAAAGAAAATAAAAGAAAGGAAGAAGCAAAAAATATTTTCATGAAAACCTGCTCGTTTGTAAATTCTTCGGGTGCATCAGAGTCGTAACCTACTCTTTCCGACATGTCGTGTCCTTTGTTTTGTTGGGAAGCTTTGAAAGTGTTTGTGTCTCTAGGGTTTAAGGTGAGTGACATTAAAATCAGAAACTTTGAAGATATGCGGACAAAAAAGAAAGGCCCAAGTTCTTATATTGGACATCAAGACAACTCTATGTGGTCTTGGGCTTTCTTTTTCTTTTTCCATTTTGTACCATCTTTTAGTTAATCTTGCAAGAGCTCGGCTTTATTTTACTGGTACAGTAATCTTTTAACTTTACAAACAGGATAAAAAAATTATTACACATCATAATTTTTAAAATATCTATCATCTTATTAATTTTTTTTTATAAAAAAGCTTAAAATTTTCACTAACAGAAATAATTTCTCATCTTGCAATTTTTTTTTTACATTTTTTCTGATAAGTATTTGTATTAATTTATTTATTGCTGCCAAGATTTAGGTTGGGTTGGGTGATTATATTTTTTCCTATTTCTTCAACTTTAGTTTCAATGTATTTTTTGTTGGATCCAATCAAGTGGTATCTATCTAGTCAATTTTATATTTTTTTCATCAATTAGTATGAAGGACTAACTATCTTTCTACTAATATTATATGAGAAATCTTATAATTTTGTGACAATTGCAGCATCACTTTATTTTTCTAATTAGTAGTAAAGGCTAGGTTTTGTTTAATTAGCTTTATTTTTGTATATAACAATTATGATTCTTGCCACATAAGTGATGTTATATCTTACAAATTTAGTAATTTTTTTCCATTTTAATAGAGAGAAGTTCTTTGAACTTTGTAGATAACTATGGGTTTTTAATTTTGAGAACCTTACAGTGTCAAAACACCTCCATGGCAAGGTCATGAAAGGAGAAACTAAATCCTTCATCTATCTTTCTACTTCGTATGTTTTTTTTATTATATTTTTTGTTCAAATTTTCTTGTTTGAGATTGATTTTGGCCTCATTTAAAATAGTTTTTGTGTTAAAAATTATATTTTATTAAATGCAGTGCTAAACAACAAAAAAATATTGTGTTTTCGGTCTAAAAACTTAATTTTTCAAGCAAAATAATATAAAAAAAAATTCCTCGGGAAGTGATTTTGCGTGAAAAGTGTGTTTGAGATAAAAAAAAAAACTTTATTATCCTTATATGTCTAATAATTTATTATATTTATTTTAGACATGTCAAGTAATGCTAAACTAGCCTTTGCTATCGCTTGATAATAGCTAGTGGCTGCATTTATTAAATTAAATATATCAAAAGCTTGATATGGTATCTTGTGCATATAACTTTACCTTCTAAAAAATTCTATATTATGCAAAAAAAAAAAAAAAAATGGTACGAATGGCGTCTCTCTCTCATGAAGAACAAGAGGAACTGTAACGCAACATCAAGAAGATAAAAGATCATCATCCTCCTGAGAAAGCAAAAACACTTTAGTTGAAAGCTTGCATATGAGAGCTCAAAGAAACCTCGTTTCATATCAAGACTCCCTTTTGGGTGATTCTTATGGAGCCTACGAACAAATTTTTGTAGAACCTGAGGAGGAGAACATGGAAACTGACTCGAAAGATGAGATATAAGATCAAAAGACTATTAAAGATTCACATATCATCAACATTACTCGAAGCAAACAAGAGAAGACCCGAATACGTAACAAATGGGCAAAAACACTGATTGTCAAAGTATTCGGAAGAAATGTTGGGTATTAGTATCTGCTCTTCAAGTTAAACCAAATATGGAAGACACAAGGTAAGTTTTTTGCCATTGATCTTGGCATTGACTATGTTTTGATCAAATTCCAATCCCTTTGACTATGATTATGTCATTAAAGGAGGGCCATGGTTTGTGGGAACTCATTTTCTTGCAATAATAAAATGGTCACCAAATTTTAAAGCCTCTGAATTACCCATTGAATACTATGATACTGAGATTCTAACGAAGGTAAGGAATGACATTGGAGTTCTAAGAGTTAATAGTCACACACTTTAAGAAGAAAGAGGTAAATTTGTAAGGTTGTGTGTCCAAGTTAACCTGGATAAACCATTAAAAAGGTATGTCATGGTTGAAGGTAAAAGGCAAGCCATCATTTATGACGGTATAGGTATGCTTTGTTTCAATTGTGAGATTGGGCATAAAAAAGAATTCTACTTTGAAACTGCAATAACTGCAAATGAAAGTCATCTGGAACGGGAGGAGAAAACCATGCAAGAGACACCAAAATTGATTTAAAAAAAGGAAGAGGAAAAACCATATGGCTATGGACCGTCGATGTTGGTCCAAAAGAAAAAGACAAGACAGAAGAAAACAGCTGGCGGCAAGAACCAGATTAATCACCAAAATCCTAGCCACACTAACACAGGTGAAGAAGAGGCTCAGGGAAGGAAAATTCATATTACAGCCAACCAAAAAGACTGATACTAGGGGGAAAAACAACCTTGGGCAGATATAAGTTTTGAAAGACACGTCCCTTCCAACCTCGGACTGATCAATTGAAGAACATAAAGGGAAGGCTCCTATTACCTAGGCAAAAAATAATTTAAACTGGCAGGTGAAAAAAAGGTCAGTGAAAGACAAAAAAGTGTTAACAAAGAAAACTCCACAAGAGAGAAGAAGGATAGTATATTGCATATTGAAGATAATAACGTAGTTTAGGTAAGCACAGTAACTTGGGAATAGCCCCAAAAACCCTTAGCTCCATTTACATGAAAGATAAAAGTCCCATGCATGAGGACATGCAAATTAATAAGACATGCCGTCTGGTCATCGATCATAGACTTACGAGGGCAAGGACTCAAAAGCCGCTCTGTATTAGCCCAAAACTAAAACAAAAACACAAGAAAAAACCAAGGCAACCCAACATGTTGACTCCATGTAACCACCGTCGCTTACAAAGGCCAGAGTTCAGAGGCCTCAAAGCCAACCAAAAAATGAGGGTTTGTCTGAACAAAAGAATGAGAAGAGAGAGGTTGCGACAAGTGAACCACATTCCCTCCCTAGGCAGCTTCAAATTCAGCTTTGGCCTCTCTGGGCTATAACCAAGACCCACTTCGACAAGCCCTCAACGAGAACAACGCGAGAAAAGGCTCCACAGATCAATCTCCCTTTGTGAAAGACGTTACCAGAAAGACAACTATGGTTTGGAAACCCACCCAACAAGCAACCACAGTACGACTTTAAAACATGTTACCACTTTTGATTTATCCCCCTCCTATTTTGGCTTTCCTGCACCAAACAACACACTATTATGAGGCAATGGATCCTTCCAACTTTCTGGAACAAAAGAATACACAAATGTGCCCACAATGGATTATAAAACTGCCAACAGCCCCACTTCATTTGATAACTCTGGAGATACACTGCAAGAGCACCCAAATCTCTATAACAAAAATCATAGTGAACAGGACTACACACAACTTCAAGAATTATGCAAGCTCTCTAGTAATTCAGGGGATCGAGAACCTGTTCCAATAAGTAGAGGTGATTCTGAAGATGGAACGGGATAAAACCCAAGCTTGGAACATGAACCTGCTCACGACATTCCCAATCCCCTACTCTCAACGTGATCCCATGTCGATTATCGTATGGAATTGCTGAGGAGCTCGGCACCTTGACTTCGTGAGGACAGCAAGAGACTTGACCAACTTTCATCAGCCTTTAATCATGGTAATCACCGAAATGAGAGCTTGTGGAAGAGATGTTTGGCACATTATTGATCGACTCCCTTTTGATGCTTAGAAGGACAAAAAGACAATTGGATACCAAGGAGGCATCTGGATGCCGTGGATGTCTGATCTGGTCACAGTCCATGAAATTTGCCACATTGAGCAGGAAATTCATGCATCAGTCAAGGTAACATCCTCTAACTCTTCTTGGTTATTTTCAGCTATATATGCTAGTCCTAGATTAAAAGAAAGAGAAATTCTCTGGGAAAATCTTAAGATTGTTGCGTCCAAGTATGATTTACCATGGCTAGTTGTTGGTGATCTTAATGAAGTGTTGACTTCAGAGGATAAAAGAGGGGGCGCACCGGTTTCAAGTGCTAAACTTAGAAAGGTCCATTCCTGTTTGAACCATTGTAACCTTATTGACCTTGGCTTTAAGGGGGCTAAATTCACTTGGTCAAACTTGAGATATGCCCAACAGCTTATCCAAGAGAGAATTGATTATGTTCCAACTAATCCTCCTTGGAAATTCCTTCACCCTATTGCAATGATCTCCCATCTGCCTAGGGTCAGATCAGACTACCGCCCAGTCCTCATTTTACTTAAAGTTAACCCTTTCTCTTTCAGGGACAATCCATTTCGTTTCGAAAGAATGTGGCTCGATCACCTTCACTTTTTGCGTGTCCTTGAACTAGGTTGGTCTCAAAGAAACTTGCCCCTTTCACAAACCATCGAAACCTTCACTGATCAATTCAAATTATGGAAAAGGGAAACCTTTGGAAATGTGTTCCATAAAAAATGAAACATTATGGCCAAACTAAGTGGCATTGGGAGAGCCTTAGAGACGAAACCAAATGACTTCCTTCTAAACCTACATGATTCTTTTATGAAGGAGTATCAAGAGGTTCTAAAAAATGAAAAACTTCTATGGGCAATGAAATCTAGAGTCAACTGGATGATTGAAGGGGAGAAAATGCAAGATTCTTCCATGTTACAACCCTTATAAGGCAACAAAGAAACAAAATAGGAGGTTTTTATGATATGAATGGTGAGTGGATAACAAACGGTACAAGGATTCAAAAACTTATTAAGGCTCACTTTACCTCTTTGTTCACAACCTCCAAAGTGGTGGAAACCAGAAATGCATGGGCAACCAAACCTGAAGTGGGTGAATTTATCTGATGAAAAGTCACACATCTTCGATCTCCTCTTGAGGAGGTTAAGATTCATGAGGCCCTATGGAAACTGAAAACCTTCAAGGCTCTTAGCCCTGATAGCCTTCACCATGGGTTCTTTCAATAATGCTGGGTGCAAGTTAAGGATAAAATGTGTGAGATCATATTGGACGTTTTCAACAATGGAAAACTCCAAAACGGAATCAATGATACTCCAGTAACTCTTATCCCCAAAGGACATTCTCCCACCCTTGTCAACTAATTTCAACCTATCAGTTTGCTTAACACCACTTACAAGATAGTGACAAGAATTATGCTTCAAAGGTTGCGGCCTCTTCTAAATAAACTCGTCTCCCCTCTCCAATGCAGCTTTATCTTAGGAAGACATTTAGTCAATAGTGTGATTATTGTGCAAGAAGTTCAACATTTTTTAAAGAGGAAAAAAGGCAAGCACAGGACAATGGTTTTGGAGGTTGACCTTGAGAAAGCTTATGAACGACTTGAATGGGGATTCATCCAAAAAATATGCAGCTTCTTTAAATTCCCAAAAATGTTGATAAATATTATTATGAATTGCAATCACATCAACCATGTTCTCGGTGGTGGTTAATGGGGGCAAGACGGAGAGCTTCTACCCTTCCAAAGGCATTCACCAAGGAGACCCTTTGTCCCCATACATCTTCATTCTTTGCATGAAGTACTTTAACAGCCTTATACAGATAGCTTGTGAAAGAAAATAATGGTACCTGATTAAGGTTTCTAGAAGGGATCCCCAAATATCCCATCTTTTATTTGCGGATGACGTGGTTCTTTTTCAAGAGCTGATAAAAAGTCCTCAAGTACCATTACATATGTCTGGGATAAGTTAATGAAAAAGTCAAAACAAAGGGTGAATGTGGAAAAATCTAGAATCATTTCTCAAACAGCAAAAAAGAGAACTATAAGGAATGGATCACAAAATGGACACGAAAAAACCCTTACTCATTTGATGGCTAATTTCCAATGGTTAAACCATTGTTGTAATCTCTTAATCACTCGGTCCATTCTAACCTCAATAACAATGCTGCTTAGGAAAATTGTCTTAGAACCAACAAAACAGATAAATCATGGCTGCCTAAAAACCCGATACCATGGAGCACAGTGTTTGTTTTCCTTCTATAGGAGAAATGGATAGCAAGAAACTTATTGAAGGTAAACCAATCAACAGCAAACTTACTGAGAAAGCTGTAGAAAGGGCAATTGAATACGACGCACTTACTGGAAAAATAAAAATAAAAAAAAATCCTTCACCTACCATAACTGGTGTCCAATGGAAACCACCAACTCAAGGTTGGATCAAGCTTAACACAGATTGATCATCCCTTGGTAATCAATGAAAAGCGAGGGTAGGAACAATTCTTAGGAACCCAAAAGGAGTCTGGATCAAGGGTTTAGCCAGACACCTACCTAAAGCCACGAGTGTTAAAGCTCAATTATAGGCCCTTCCTAATGGCTTAAACATGGCTAAAGAAAAGGGAATCAGACAACTTGAGATTGAGTTGGATGCCACTGTTGTGATAAACTTAATTACTAGTGATAGTGTGATTAACCTTCGACTTAACACCCTCATTTCTGATTGCAGGACTCTGTTGAAGAACTTTTAACGGATTACGATGAAACATATTTGTTGTGAAGGCAACAAGTACGCTGATGCTTTGGCGAGATATGGCAGTGATGGGAACAACTTTGCCATGGGAGATATGCTTGATGGCTCTTATTTTTTTTATCTTTAATGATGTACATGAATGTGTTTTCCTTTTTTTATTACCTGAGTCTAATGGTGTTGTTTTGCAGCTACTTCATTTTAATCTATGAATGCATGCTTTCTAGATCCCCAAAAAAAAAAAAAAAAAAACTTAACCTTCTCAATTAAAGATGCTGCTATTTTAATATTAATACAACAAAAACAAAGCTAAAATTTTTTTTAATAAGATTTAGTTTAATTAATTCATATAACCATCCTTTAAGAAATTACATTCTGATTTGAAATTTAAATTTTAACATTTATAATCTCTTCTCTTCTTCACATATTTCGATTTCCTTCATAAAAAAAAAAAAATCTCTCTTAGAAATTGTATTTTGGATAAGGAAAAATCAACACTATGTAGACACCCATTTTTTGGAATGATTTGGTGGGCTTAAGATAGGGATAATAAGAACAATAAAAGCAAAATTTCAGTCCTGATAAAACTCTAAGATAAGAGGTTTGAAATTGGGCTGATAAAAGGATACTTGAGGAATCAAAACAAAAGGATAAATGGATAAGGGTTTTTTGAAAAAGAGGATTTTTTTAAAATTTCTCAGCTGATCTTGGAGGTTAGGCGAAGCAATTTAAATCTTATATAAACCATCAATTGCATACAGTAAAAGGGAAAAAAAAGTGATCAAAATTTTTTTTGAAAAAGTTATAGTTTTCTGAAGAGGTTTTTGGGAATTTATTGTTTTGATTGAAGGATTAAGTTTTTTTTTTTTTTTTGGAATTTTTTGCATTTGTTGAGAATTTCAAAATTAGTTTGAAATTTTCAATGACTTTCCAATGATAAATCCAGTTTTTAGCCAAAAAAAACTCAAAAACTGACAAGAATTCCACTGGTATTCTTTGCATTCTAGAGAAAGACACAGAGAAAAAAAAAAGAAAAGAGAGAAAGTGAGGAAACATCTGAGAAAAAGAGAAATTTTTACCTTTTTATACTAGCGTGAAACAACGTCATTTGAGATTCTAAAAGTGGGCAAAATTCGTGTGTTGCCTAAGGTTTGACCTGATCTGTAACGTTTTGACCTGTTTACCCGTTTCACTCAACCCTACTGAGCTGCTGACCTAGTTACTTCATCCCTTCCTCAGTTGAACCAGTTCCCTTTAGCCAAACCACGCCAAGATTTTATCCTTTGTTTGTTTATTTATTCTATTTATTATTATTTTTATTTATTGGTTAAATTGATATAATTTATTTATTGAGTGATCATTCTTTAAATTTTCAATGATTTAATGACAAAAAAAAATTTAGGAAAAAATTGAAAGTATCGATTTTTCTTAAAAAATTTTCAAAAATATATTTTTCACAAGAAACATTTTAAGGAAAAATTAAAAATATCAATTTTTCTTGAAAACGAAAATTTCAAAAAAATATTTTACAGAAAAGTCAAAAGTATAAATTTTCCTTGAAAACGAAAATTTCAAAAATGTTTTAAGGAAAAGTTGAAAGTATTAATTTTTCTTGACAACAAAAATTTTAAAAATGTTTTAAGAAAAAGTCGAAAGTATCAATTTTTCTTGAAAATAAAAACTTCAAAAAAATGTTAAAAAATGCTTTTAAAGAAAAAAATAGAAGTATCAATTTTTTTTGAAAATAAAAAATTTTAAAAAAATATTAAAAAATGCTTTTAAAAAAATGAAAGTATTAATTTTCCTTAGAAAATAAGTTTTTTCCAAAAATGTATTTCAAAAGAAATGTTTTTAAGGAAAAGTTAAAAATATCAAATTTTCTTAAAAATAAAAACTTTAAAAAATATTTTTTTGAGGAAAAGTTGAAAGTATCAATTTTTCTTAAAAATGAGAACTTCAAAAAATATTTTTTTGAAGAAAAGTTGAGATTATCAATTTTCCTTAAAAGTAAAAATTTCAAAAAATATTTTTTAAGAAAAAATTATAAGTATCAATTTTCTTTGAATAAAAACATATATCTTTCTTTAAAAAAATACAATAAAATAAGAAAAAAACTAAAAAAAAAAGTTGAAGTATTAATTTTTTTTCTTAAATTTTTTTATGTTAAATAATCCGATAATAGAGCTCTTGCAAGAAAAACAATAATTTTCTTGTATATTCTTGAGATAAGAGAATATTTTTAATTTTTTATTAAAAATATTATGTCAATTAAAAGTATTTTCTAATAATTAACTATTTAGTAAGATTTTTAAGGCTTAATGGATTACAAGAAATCAAATTGGTATCATCTTTTGATGGGAGTTGTGAGGGTATTATAATTTTTCTTACGCGTAACCATACTTTCGGACTTAATTATAGTTTTATAGATATTGAATCTATCTTTTAAAGATACCTGAATCAAACTTTAAAATTTTTTTTAAAACAAAACATATTCAATTAAGTGACCAATCTTACATAAATAAAAAAATTTAATGACAATTTCTTAAATCAATATCTAACTATAAATTGAGATACTTATACGTTATCACACACTCATCTTATACATCACTTTCTTAGACCAATTTGGCCGCATGACCAAGAAAACCAATCTTTGTACTAATCTCCTCCTTCTACAAAGGTTTATAATTACAGCTGGCCATGTGACAGCCTCTTGACTACTTGATTCAAGTCTCATTTTCCTCTTCTCCTTTTTCCGCACCATTCCAAATCTATGTTTTTTCCACAAACTAGACGTTGGCATGACTTAGTCAATAAAAGCAAACATTATATATATATACATATATATCGTTGTAAGACCGCAAGTTGCACGTTTTGGGGAATTTTCCTTGCCTGCCTGCAGGAATTGCATGCGAAACAGAAATGTTGGTCCTATTGCGTCTGGGACGACTGATGTCTGAATCTCATTTATAGATTCAGCCAACTGATTATATTCATTACAGGATAAGATCCAATTCTACCGTCCTAATGGTTCAAATATGTTATCAGTTTTTAAATAGATTATTTTGGAAATTCCACTTCAATCAATCCATACTAATTATCATTTGATTTTCACGTTTAATTGATGGAAAAACTAACGAACAAAAATGATTAAAATGTTAAAAATTTGCAAATTTAAAGATCAACAAAATATTATATTTCACTCAAAGTTTAAAAATCATTCATGATATTTACCCTTGTATCTATAGCTTCTCATCACACTGAATCTACGTCAAAGACTTAAAACCACACTTTTAACACTGTGAAAAAAGGATTTTCACTACAATTCTAAATAGACTTTGGTATATATAAATGGTAAAACAAATTACTTTGTAATCTATTAGAGTCAAAAACAACCAAATCATATGTGAGAAATATGCATAAAATACGATAGTGTTTTTCAAGCCAAATACAACTTGATCTAATGCTTACCAATCTTTAAAATGAAAAGATGGGAGATCTTATTTCCTTGCAATTAAAATGAATAAAGAAGGATTGGAACAGATTTAAGTACCTGTTGGTCATGCAGTTAGGTCAATTTACGTACAACTTGTCCCCAGTTACGTGCGCCGATTCTGAAAAAAGTATTGTTGAAAAGTTCATGTGAAAAGCTTAGAAAATCTACTTAATTTGCCAAAATTTTAAAAATTAAATAAAAATTTTAATTTAATTTATTCATGAAATTATTTTTAATAAATTATATTTAACATATTTAAGATTTAAATTTTAGTATTTGTAACTTTTTTTATTTTCTAGATTATAACCTCTTTGTTGGAAAAAAAAAACCTGAGAAAGTTTACTTAATTGGCCAAAAGCTTTAAAAAATGTCGTTGAAAATTTTATAAAAGTAGATAACCAAACAGGAAAGTGTTTCAATTTTATCTGATCAGGGCAATAAAATAAACAAAAGCCATCTACATTACACGCCATGCGTGACACCCACCATGGAAGTTTTTGCCTACATGATATTGCAAATCAAAGACCAGAAAAACAAAAACAATGTTTTAATTGTGACCAAGTCATATTTAGTACTGGTCAAAAATTGCTGCTCTTTTTATCTTTGCTTTAAGGAAATTAAGGGGGGAAAACACTTTCCATTTGCGGTTCAACTTTGTCATCACTGCTCTCTTACAACAAACAAAGATGGATATGAAAATTTATATATATATATATGTTTTGAGATCAGATAATGCAAAATGAGATGACACCCACAAGAGATTATGGCTTTTGCAGTTTGCAAAATGAAACTAGCGACCCACCATGCATTCCAACCAGTTCCAATATCGTGGTTTAGACTTTACAGATCGATTGCACCATTCCTTGCATTCCTTCCTCTCCTTTTAAAATTTTATTAATTTTCTTTCTAATATCCATGATTTTTCTTAAGCTATTCTCCATGCCCATTGGGTTGTCATGTATATACCAGAATCTAAAAATTGTGTCATTTGTTATCACCTCCATTGTTAGAATTAAGATTATAATCTGATGATGTTGGATTTGAATCTGATAACTGAAGTATGAGATTGATGGAATGAGAGTAAAGCTAACTCTTATCATGTAACTTAAAATCATTTAAAAATTAAAAAAAAAAATTGCCTAAAATTAGAGAAGATAATTCGTTATAATCTTGCCAAAATTATGATTTAATGTAAATATCATTCATAATTATTTAAATGGAGAGGATGGATTCATTCATTATTACAGTGACATACCAATTAACCTTTTTTTTTTATATATATCTTTTAAGGAGTGTTATTTCCCTAGCTAGAATTCAGGTCAAGGTGGTAATAAAGCTGATAATCAAAATCACGCTCCACAAAATTTTAATTTCCAAATATGAACTCAATTACATTAGACTTGACTTTATAGTAAGTTAAATAAAATTTTATTTTTTGTATTCATAATAATTTATTTCTTACATATGTGTAGTTTTTTCAAAGAATATTACACCTATATTTTAAGAATAAAAAATTTGATTAGTCTCCTGAATTAGCTAAACAAAGTATCAAAATACTCAATTTTGGTTTATTCAACTACTGAGATTCCTCTTAAGTTTTAAGATTTAAGGTTTGAAATTAAATAATATTTATAAATTAAAAAAATTATATATTATAAAATGTTCAAAATAAAAAATTTAAATAAACTTGAAATTTGAATCAAAATTTAAAATATTTAAATTTGACTTATTCAATAACTTGAATTACTCAAGATTGAGCTTAATTCAATGATTAAGTCAAATTTAAATAATTTTCAAATCAAGCTTGAATTTATTAATCTCAACCAATGTTTTTTTTTTATATATAAAAAAGGTTATAAATAATTGTCTAAAAATAAAAAAATTATAAATATTAAAATTTAATTTTTAAACATAAATATTAATGATGACTGTATGAATAAACTATTTTAAATTTTGAATTAAATCTCAACCCATGTTAAGGTCTTCTAGAGATTAATATATATTTTTAGGACTTTTTAGCGATTGGCAATTTCAATATTTTCATTAATTGTTGTCATTATATCCTTCTTAAGTACTGATACAACTACCTTAATGAGCCCCCTAATTAGCGGAACTGTCACACGCTTTCAACGCTAATTATCTTTGGAAAATAAAAAATAAAATAAAAACAAAGCTTATTCCTTACGTTCTTAAAGTCAACGACCTGAAAACAAAGGCCTATCTAAGTCAACTATTTTGGCTCCATGGGCAATATTGTCCAATCATTCAATGTCACCTTATTCTATACGGCAGCAAACGAACTGTATCGAAGGGAATGCGTGTTGCAAAGGGAGAGCGACTGCAGTCGGATCTGCAAATTGTCATTATTACCCTTAAGTCAATGACTTATTTTATAATAATTAATAATTATATGGTTTCTGTGTGTTTGATACTTTAAATAAGAGAATTTTAAAATTAAATACTTAAACTTATATTTTATAAAGTATCTTAGCCCTGTGGACTAATACGATTTAGTCGCTATATTATTTATTTATCATGTTAAAATAAAAATAAAAAAAAATAAAAAAAAAGGAGAAAAAGAATTGGGAGAGTGAGGGAAAGGGAAGAAGGGGAAAAGTGAGAAGAGTAGGAGAAGGGTAAATAGACGCAAGAACTAGTCGGTTAAGTGGATCAAGCTGATCTACTTCGGACCGGACAAACCCACATTGGTTTGCGTCAAATTGGATAGATCGACCTTTGATTCGCACTGAATCCGTTAAGAGATTTTATATATATATATAAAATAATGTTAGTTTAGCTAATTAACTCATTTTTTTTCAACCACATGTGATTTGCTTGAATTAGTGAGACTCGTAATCTTTATTTATGTACTTATTTTTTTTACGCTAGTAAAATTAAATTAAAAAAAAAAAACTTCACCGGTTAAAGTATAAGGGTTAATCCTATAATTTCATTTTAATAAATGAAAAAAGAAAATAATTTGACTCAAGAATAAAATTTTCAATAAAATTTGTGTATGCCTATTAAAGAGTTTAATTTATTTCACCTTTCATTATACTATTATACAACAGATAATTTTTTTATTAATTAAGATTATCAAAGATTGAAATCACTAAAATTAAAAATTTAACACATCAAATGAATTTAACCAAAGAGAAAAAAAATGTCAAATCCCAATTGAAACAATTCCTTTTTTTTTTTTTATTTTGTAAAAAACCAAAGCTTAGAGATAATTGAAAAAAATAATTATGTGATAAAAATAGAATTTCATCTTACTGAAATTTACCTCTCCTATTATTAGATAATTCCATGGTTTTTACAATATTCACTGCATACGCAACAAGCCAACATCCACACGCTTATTCTCGAATTTGTGCTTTACTTATCCTACACTAGAGAAGGAAAAGGTCCACAAATCAATTGGCACTCATAAATGTTTAATCACTTTTGTCTTGTTGACTTTTTAACCGTTGATTACTTCTAAATTTGACAAATCTTTCCCTCTCCCAACAAAAAAAAAGTAAAATTATTATTATTATTATTATTATTACCCAGCATTTATCAATCCACAAACCGAAAAAATAACGAAATTTGAAGAAATGTATTGAACTATTCAATAAAATCAAATATTTGAGTCGTTAATTGGTATATCTTTTTAAAAAAACTAATTTGAAATTAGTTATTTTGTTTTAATAGTAAAAAGTTTTAAAATCTTAATTTTAAAATTATGATTTACAAATTTATTCAATTATATACGGATTAAGTAACAGCATCAAAGAAATGAGTAGGAATCTACTCAATCCCAATATAAAAAAAAAAAAAAAATCAATTATATAATGATACTAGTCTAAATAAAATTTTCGAAGGAACAAATGGTATATAAGTGGGACCCCAGCAACACGATATCAAAGGATCATTAATCAAAAAATAGTTGGTGATTTAGACGCCGTCCATTCACACAAAAGAAAAAACCATTTTTTTCTTCCTAGTCAAAACTCTTTTTAATTGCCTGCTGACCGCAACACTATTCCTGGGTCCGTCCCCGTAATTTAAGTCATTTTTCAAGGTCATTACCGTCTAATCAATTACCCCTTGTTCCTGAACTTAAAGGGTACATCAGTCATTTCATAGTAAAATATACTATACTCGAACTTGACAAAGGAGTTTTAACTATTCTGTATACAAAACTTTTCTACTTTCTCATTTCTCATTTCCTCTTTCTCAAAAATCTCAGGTTTTTTCTTTCTGATCTTTTTTTTTTTTTTTTCATTTTTTGTTTGATTTGAAAGAAAAACTAAAAATCCAAATCAAATAACTTCGAAAGAAACGTTAAAAGTAATTTCAGTGTTTGATTTGAAGCTCAGTTCTTGGAACAAAGCAGATTCAATTGCAATTGCAGCCATTGAAGAACAACAAAGAACAAGAAAAGTTCAGAGGTAATCTCATAAATATTCTCAACTAAACCAACCCCATTCATTCAAAATTTTATCTTGTATTTTTTTTTTAATTTCCCCAATTTACCATGCATTGACCTTTCTTTGTTTTAGCATTTATTGAGATTAGATGGCTTCCCCAACGCCATCGATTGCCCTGATTTAACTCCCCTCAATTACTCCTTTCTCTCTCCTTTTTTTTTTTTTGCAATTCTATTAAATATTAATATTTTCAAGTGCCCGCTATTTACTTTTTGCTCTGTTTTTGTTTATCTTCTTCTTTTCAGGAAGCTGATGATTGCTCCCTTTCCTTCTTAGAGAATCGAAAATGATAAAATTATATTTCTCAATAACAATAACACTTCTTTTTGTTACGTCCCAAGCAAACTCAGTTAACTCCGATAACACCAAGTGCCAAGGCATCTGCAAACCCAGCAATTTCTCAAGACCCTTACCATTTCCATTCGGATTCTCGCCGGATTGTCCAATCCGACTCAACTGCAGCTCGGCCGGGGTCACAATTGGAGAATTCCATGTCCTCAACATAACTTCCTCGGACATCATCATCGAACTTCCCGCCAAATGCGACCGACTGCTTTCTTCAATCTCTGATCTGTTCGGTGAAAACTACGCGCTTTCCGTTGCTAATAATCTTCTTCTCCAAAACTGTTCGAAGCCCTTACCAGCTCCTTGCGAAATAAGGCCAATGTTTTTAGAAAAATCATTCAGACTTACCACTTGCAGTGATAAGAGTGGTAATTTAAGTTGTTTTCCCGGCGGTGATGGTGGGAGCTTGTTGAGTTTTGAGGATCTTAATAATACGCAGTGCCGTTACTTGTTTTCGTCGGCTTCAATTATGGTTGATTTGGCAAGGAGCACAGCATTTTCTATGGAGTTGGAACGAGTTAACCTGGAATGGTGGGTTAAAGGGCACTGTAATTGTGATAAAAATGCTGATTGTAAGGATGTTAAGAAAGGTAACCGTACGGTCGGGTTTAGGTGCCTTTGCCAGGAAGGGTTTGAAGGAGATGGGTTCATAAAAGGCGGTGGTTGCCGGAGAGGTGAGTCAACTTTTCCGGGTCAATAGTTTTTATTTTACTTATTTTATTTTGTTTGTTTGTTTGTTGTGTTTATACCTTTTTTTTTGTTTTTTTGTGTAAACTAGACCTTTACGGGTTCTTTTCCCAATGAAAGGGGGTCGCCTCGTTTTTCTGACTGGTTTGGAATAATGGCTTTTTTGATTGTTTGACTTGGAATTTAGATTATTTTGGAAGGAAATTATGGGATTCTAAACTGATATCTAGAAATGGTGGTTTTAACAGTTTAACTAGGTTGAAAAAAAGGGCTACGGCCTATGCATGTAAAACTGCTATGAAGGTAGAAATTAATCTCTTAGCAAAATCATATACAATTTGATGTTTAGCTCTTTAGCTTATCGATTTTTAGTACTACCTGAATGAATATGAAGAGTTTCTACACGTCAGTTGCGTCTTCAAAATGGTGAAAAGGGGATTTTGTTGTAAAGTTATGGTAATTTTTGTTTATGCATTCCTTATTTGGTGGTTGAATTGCACCAAAAGGAGGAGTTTTTACCAGTAATTTCATTAGTAGTAAATGAACCATGTTTTCATGAATTTAGCCTCAGTTGTGGTTAAACTTGCTCATTCTGTTTTAAAGTTTAAGTACGTCATTGAACTTTATAGGATCTTACTTAGTGTAGTTTCCACAATGCATATATCTTGCATGCAAATTTTTGGTTTGGTTGGACAAACTTTAAACATTCACATCACCAGGACAGATTCCCCACACTTCACAAATTTCAACAGAACTGGTTAAAATTGGCTGTGAGAGTCATCGAATTGAACTGATTGCTCACCTACATGCTTCTCTTTAAGATAAATGTTCCCCACAATAAAAAACTCTATGCATCTCTCTTTTATAAGGTTTCCCTCTTCAAAAATGGCAAGAATGAAGTTGCGTGGTCATTGTCAGCAGAGAACAGTGTTGTTGACCTGACAAAATCAAGGAGTTTCCCCATGTTTAGGCACAAAATATACTGCTTTCTTTCACATCTCTGTCTGATATCTGACTTTCCTCCCTTCAAAGTTTAGGCATGCATAAAAGTAGAATGCACTAAAAATTTTGCAGATAGATTGGGATATTATAATTCATACCTTGTAAAATCTAGAGATTAGTGGTTTATGAAGTATAATGGCTGGAGTTTAAAAATCTCCTTTGGTTAAACAAAGTAGCTAGAAGGATCTTCCTATGATTAAAAATTTTGCATCATGTAAATTCGAAATTATCTCATTATGGAAATATTTTTGCTGTAAATACTTGAATGTAAAAGGTGACATTTTTCTGTAACATTCATTAAAACCAGCGTGATTCTGATAGGAACACTTTTCTGATGAATGAAAAAGGAAACCTGCTCGTCTACTGCAAAGTTGACATTAGCGTATTTTATCAGTTCCATGCCTATAGTTTATGACATTGTATTTAAGTCGAGAAAAATCTGGACACAGTGGAAGCCAGAATTGTTATCAAATTACTGCCACTACAGTAAAATATGAATTTATTGCCAGCATGTGAAATATGTCTTAAATGCACGGTCTTTGGTTCTGATGATTATAACCTGTAAAATTCTGTAATTGGATAAATTCATTAACTCCTCATTTCCCTATCTATTCTGGCTGCTATATTTATCAGTTTCCAAATGCAATCCTTCAAAATACATGTCTGGCAAATGCGGAGGAACTACAAGAGTTGCTGTTCTGGTTGGAGGTAATTATGCAACAATTCACAATAATTGTATTCGAGTGTTCTTTTCATCAAGACAGGGTTCATAATTCTTCTTATAACCTCTGTATTGTTTTCTTTAAGTAACGGATGAACTATGTTGTTTATTTGTTTTGTTCTTAGGGCTTATGGCTGGGGCTTTGGTGATGGGTGGTGTGGCTCTTTTATGTTGTTATGTGCGACGACGTTCTAATTCCATTAATAAACAGATGAGTGCAAAGCGCCTTCTATGGGAAGCTGCAGGCAACTCAAGTGTTCCTTTCTATGCCTACAGAGAAATTGAAAGAGCTACTAATGGTTTCTCTGAAAAACAGAGGCTGGGGACTGGAGCCTATGGTACAGTTTATTCAGGAAAACTCCACAATGACGATTGGGTTGCCATAAAAAGGTTCAGATATAGAGACCCTGGTAGTATTGACCAAGTAATGAATGAGATTAAGCTTCTTTCCTCTGTTAGTCACCCGAATCTTGTCCGCCTCTTAGGTTGCTGCATAGAGGAGGGTGAACCTATCCTGGTCTATGAGTATATGCCTAACGGAACTTTATCCCAGCATCTACAAAGAGAGAGGGGTGAAGGACTTCCATGGACAGTAAGGGTCACCATCGCCGCTGAAACTGCTAAGGCTGTTGCCTATCTTCACTCGGTGACTCCACCTATTTTTCACCGAGATATAAAATCTAGCAATATACTCTTGGACTACAACTATAGATCCAAGGTAGCTGATTTTGGTCTTTCCAGGCTTGGGATGAGCGAATCATCCCACATCTCGACTGCCCCTCAAGGAACACCAGGGTATCTTGATCCCCAATACCATCAGTACTTCCATCTTTCAGATAAAAGTGACGTCTACAGTTTTGGGGTTGTTCTTGTGGAGATAATAACAGCATTAAAAGTGGTCGACTTCTCACGTCCTCATAGTGAGGTAAACTTAGCTGCACTTGCTAATGATAGAATTGGAAGAGGCTGCGTGGATGAGATAATCGATCCATACCTTGACCCACATAGGGATGCTTGGACACTGTCATCAATTCATAATGTGGCTGAGCTAGCATTTAGATGCCTTGCTTTTCATGGAGACATGAGGCCTACCATGACCGAAGTCGCTCAAGAGCTAGAACACATCAGGCTCAGTGCTTGGGTTCCTGGCATGTGCATCGAATCACCATCGGCTTCATCTTGTCCGTCCTCAGATGATGAAAGTGAGAAATCTTCAAGTACTAGGACAGTCAAGAAGTCGTTAGTCGTTGGAAGCCGGAGATTGCTCATGAAGAAAAGGGGAGGAGATTGTTTAACTTCATTGGATGAAGTCAAAATTAGGTCTCCTGTTTCAGTCCAAGAGCATTGGTTAAGTGAACAAAGCTCACCTTCAACAAACAGCTTGTTGGGTAACGCATCTCAGCGAGAATGAGACATCAACAAGAACTGTTCCCTTTTGTTTTGTGCTTGCCCATCTATCTTCTCTTTTTTATTCTTTTCACAAACCACGAATATATCAATGTTGAAACCTCAGAAGTGTTTTAAAGCAATTAGCAAAGTGATTACTAAGGTGTTTAACTTATTCTATTGTATATTTTACATTTCGCTTTTAGAATTAAAAATCAAATTTCTTTTTCGTCAAACTAAAGAAATTAAATCGAGACTTACTTCAAGCAAAAATAATTTTTAATAAATATGAAATTCGAAATATTGTTTTATCTTCAAACAATGATCTTATACGTAAAA
Organism: Durio zibethinus; assembly: GCF_047325235.1. Taxonomy (NCBI): domain Eukaryota; kingdom Viridiplantae; phylum Streptophyta; class Magnoliopsida; order Malvales; family Malvaceae; genus Durio; species Durio zibethinus. The sequence continues at coordinate 6,732,608 of NC_143171.1, forward strand.
AAAAATAAAAATTAATAGGTTAATTTATTTTCTTCATATATATGAGCATTAAAGTGAACAAAAAAAAAAATACTACTATAAACTGTAAAACAAGAATAAATAACAAATATGATTATCAAAAATACTTAAACCAAATTAAACATACAAGAAAATCAAGATTTTTTGGACTCAGGCCCTAAAATTCCATTAACAATAGAAGTAGCCACCACAACGCCCAGAAACTCGGCTCCCGCCACAGCACCCGCCTGAGCAAACGCGCCAAAACTAACGGCACTTTCAATCTCCTTTTCCGCTGTTTCGATCTCCTTCTCCGCCATCTTCAACCCTTTCTCCACCGTAACGATCCCTCTTTCCGCTGTCTCCAGCCCTTTCTCCGCCGTCTCGAACCCTTCCTTCACGATCTCCACCGCTTCCTCCTCTGCGCTCTTTAACTTCTTCCTTAAACCGAACAACGGAATATCCTCCGCATTCGACACCGGTTCTTTAACTGTGAATGCCGTCGTTGTTGTCAGAAAGAACAGAAGCTGTCTCCGGTTCGGGAGAGAAACCAGCGGCGCCTTGGCAGATAGTCCAGGGTGCGCATTGCGCACACAGCGGATTGAGAAGGAGTGGAGGACAGGTGGCGAACTTGTGGATGCCATTTTGCTTTCTTTCGTTCACAGGGCTGATCTTTCTTTCGAAATCAAAATCGTGTGACACTAATAAATTTAAAAAAAGATTTTAGAATTTTCCCTCAATTACGTAAATACCCTTAAGCGAGTCAACGTAGTCGTTTAGGAAGCATTTCGCCTATAATTTTTTTTACAATATTATAATTCAATCACAATAATAATTTTTCTACAATAATTTACTATTTATAAATATAAATTTCATATAAAATTTTAATAATTTTTATTTAATTTTAAATTATGATTATTTAATTATATTAGCAATTGATATGTTCTTTATTATGAATTAATTACAATTTTTGTAGTTGAGTTTTGAAAAATGTATAAATTGCTATTGGAAAAAAATAAAATATATATTTTATATTTTATATTTTAAATAATTATTGTTTTAATTTTAATTTTAATATGATTATTTTAATTCATTTATATGATATTTAATTTATATAATTTTATTATATATATTATTTAATAAATAAAAATATTTAATATTTAAAAACTTCTTATAGATATCATCTGATAAAAAATTTGATCAACTCTAAAAAATTTATAATTTAAGTAAAAATATAATTTTTTAATTTATAGTAAAAAAGATATTGATAGTATATATTAAACAATTTTCAAACATCACATATTTAAGTTAATATAGTTACTTGTATTAGAATTAAGGTTAATAAGATAGTGAAAGTTCAATGTGTATAATTCTTTAGTAACAATTTGTATATTTTTCCAAGTTAAGCCAAAATTGTAATTAACTCCTACAAATCTCAATTTTTATATGATTTTCCGCCAGACAGGGTTTTTGAAGGAAGCGCGAGAGAAGCCCCAAAACACTTTTCAGTTTTCCTTTACTTTGCATTTTCCCTAAACTGTTAAAGCACAAGATGGCTGAAGAAGAAGTTTCAGCCGCGGCATCTGAGGCATCGGTGACAACGACGGAGCAAACTCCTGGCCCCAAAAAGGAGGAAACCCTAGAAACGCATGGTTCAATCGAAGCCACTATCGAATCTGTGGTTCGAGGAGGCACCGAGTCGACATGCAACAATAACAATAATGCTGAAAGTTGTGTAGTTGCTTCGGATGTTGATCGAGAGAGGAGGCTGGAGTTTGCAGATGAGTTGACGGAGAAAGGATCCAAGGCTTTTAAAGAAAATGATTTCAACGAAGCTGCTGATTGCTTTAGCCGTGCCCTCGAAATCAGGTTAAAGCTAAATTTCTTTTATTTATGTACGAGGAAATGGAGATGAATTTTCAGAATCAATTTTATGATTTAGGTTTTGCTTTTACAATATTTTTATTTATTGAACTTTTTTTGAGTTTCATGCATTACTATCTTTTCTCATGTGAAGTAATTATGTTGAATTAACATCTTTTTGAGGAAGCAAAATGCAATTAGGAGAGGCATTAAAGCAACAACCCAACAGAGGTTTAGACAATTTTCCATTAGGAGCTTAATTTACTTGTTAAGTTTCAAGATTGCTTCTTTGTTCTTAAACTTATGTTTATTTCACACTAGGGTTCTGCATCATGGTGAACTTGCAATCCAGTGTCTCAATGCGTACTATCTCTACGGGCGTGCACTTCTGTACAAGGCTCAAGAGGAGGCTGATCCTTTGGTTTCTATACCCAAGAAAGAGGGTGAGACTCAGCAAGACTCAAACAAAGAAGGGTCGATTAAAGCTGCCGTAACTCGTGAATCTTCAGTTGCTTCTGTATCAAGTAATACCGAATGGGATGGCAGTATGTATTCCTAAAGGGAGTATTTAACTCTAGTTGAATTGAGCTTTAGATATTTGTGTATTGTTGAATCTTTTTCAATGTCTTGATATTTGTGTTATTGCTGAGAGATGGTACTAAAGCAGAATTTATACTCCTTCCAAGTTTTCATTTGCATTGTTGTCAATTGTAGATAGTAGCTGCTTCAATATCAATGTCATAGTCATTGTTGCATATGTTGCCATAAACTAAAACGTCAACTGTTCTTTACACATTTAATTTATTTCATTATGCGTTTCAGGCGGAAAAGAGGAGGAAAGTAGTGATAATAGTGACACTGATGATGTGGCTGAAGCAGATGAGGAGGACGCGGATGAGTCTGACCTAGATTTGGCATGGAAAATGCTAGACGTTGCCAGGGCAATTGCTGAAAAACAGCAGTTGGGTGACACCATGGAGAAGGTGGATATTTTATCAGCATTGGCTGAAGTTGCCTTGGAAAGAGGTCAGCACTTAACTGCTCATTATGGTTAGTTGCATGTGCTTGTTGGGGATGGGTGGGGGGAAGGAGCAACCCTCTTTACCAATTTTGACTGTAGATTTTTCTTGAAGCATCTTGTTTCACCTAAAACATCAGTTTTGTTACTGTTATGCTTCTTTAGAGGATATTGAATCTTCACTCAGCGACTACCAGAAAGCTCTGTCCATTTTGCAACAGCTGGTTGAACAAGATGACCGACAAATAGCTGAACTGTATCCTTGATGAGGTTGAAATATCTTTATTATTGAGATTGTAACTCTTTATGTAGTACTCACTCCCAGGTTCAACTAAATAGTGTGGCATGTTGGTCAGTGAATGCATGCTAGTCAAAAAAGAAATGTGGATCCCCCTAATTCCAATCTTCAATTTCATTCAAATTCTATATTTGACACTTAACCCTATAATTTAGAAATTTTCGAATATGTATGTGTTTGGAGATTGGCTCAAAGCCCAAAGAAGCAATTCCATACTGTCAGAAGGCCATCTCAGTTTGCAAGTCTCGGATGGAGCGGCTCACAAATGAAGTAAAGATTTCCTCAGGATCCGCTGCCTCTGAATTGGGTGATGGTGTACAACAGTCCACCAATGTTTCTCAGACTGCTAAGTCTATCAAGGATAAAGAAGCAGAAATTAAAACACTAGCTGGACTTGCTGAAGACCTGGAAAAGAAGGCAAGTGCAATTTTGATTATCTATCTGGACTAAAACCTTAATGTATAGCTTACTTTAATATTCTGTCCATTTCCGCATTTGTAGCTTGAAGATCTACAACTGCTTGTCTCCAACCCAAAGTCGCTTATTGCAGAAATCCTGGGAATGGCATCTGCCAGGGCAAGGGGAGGTGAGAGCAGTGCATCTCCTGCTATATTGAGCTCTTCACAGATGGCTACTGCTAACAACGATGGAGATTTTGATTCTCCAACTGCTTCCACTGCTCATACGAATGGGGCTGCGCCGGTCACACATCTTGGCGTTGTAGGAAGAGGAGTGAAACGTGTTTTGATGAGTACTGATGCAGTAGAATCGAGCTCAATAAAGAAACCTGTAATCAACCCACCTTCTGACAAAGGAGATGGCAGCAGTGCCTCTTGATTTCCGTCCTAGATTTTGATAATGCATGCCTACTAATTCCCAGTAACTAGTAGTCGTTGGTGTATGCTGTTGAACCATACAACACTCATGGTTTATCAATCTTTCTCCTTTAGGTGATACTATTACGATCTAGCGTCTTAATGAGCTTATGGGACATTAATGGAGAAATTATGTGCTACGTTTGACTTGAAAAAGACATTATCCTCTGTTTTGTTTCAGAGCCTCTGAATGGTCATGCTTACGGCCACTACCACTAGCTAATTATATTTGTGATCAAGATAGTAAGGACAGAAAGTAAACAAGGTACAATACTATATTGCTGCTCTAAAACAAAGCCAAAGAATTAGTCTTAGACGTTATTGCTTTAAAAAAAAGAAGAAGAAGAAGACGTGTTTTATTTTTGTTTTCCTTTGTATTGAATATGTGGGTTGTGTACATTATTTTTGAGATTATCTTAAAAGTTAAGCATTTTATCAATGTGGGTAACGTATTTGTTGCCAAAATTTGGGGTTGTAGGGCAATTTTATCTTTTTTCCTAACTAATGTGGATTGGTTATTAATTATTACTCTTTTTTTTTTTTTTGTCTGCATGTCTCCATAATAATTGGAGTATGCAACACAAGTTGGTTTGCATTGGTTTGGCTACCCAGAGAAAAAGAACAACGTCGAGATTCCTCTTTGGGATGGGAACTTTTCTAAAGTAAAACAGCCACAATTCATATCAGTATTATTCGGCAGTCTTGTAACAATGCAGCCGATAAAAATGGGGTTGACAGTGGAGAGGCCGAATCAGGATCGACAAGAATATGACTAAGCAAAGCGATACAATCAACAATAAGCTGCTTAAGCAATAATGTGACGAATGGGTCGATTACATCAAGGCAACTGTTTCACTATAAAGCTGAAACAAAAAGGACAAGGAGATGGGAAGCACCATCAATATCAGTATCACATTTTAAAAAAATCTTTCATATCCAAGAATTCCAAACGAATGTGTTATAGGGCGGATTGCAAGCAATGTGGAAAATACTCTTAAGGTGGTTGTGGCAACCACCTGTCTACCCTCTATGCCAGCATAGATGAAGGAAAACGCTGCATGTGCCGATCATGGGCTAGCGTTGTCACCTCATCGACAAATAATGTGACAAACAACAACATCAATCAACAACCAGCAACTGCAACTGCAACTCCAGATTCAGGTGTTAGTTTTTCTTTGATTTTTAAGTTTTTCTCATAGTTTTGATTGCTCTTAAGGAAGCACAACTACATATTGGGAAAATAAGTACTCTGTCATTTAAGGACTAACATGGTAAGATGAGGTTGAAAAACTGAACCTGGGACGATGCAAATTAGCGAGGGACAACGAACCAACAAAGCTGAGCTTAATATCTTCTTGTCAACTAAGTGGCAGTGTATTTTATTAGGATATGAATCTTTTATTCTAGTAAATAATTACTTGAGTTTCCTTTTGCAGGCAACCAGCAGTCTTCATAAGTGCTTTGGATGCTTGTCAGAGGGTATTGTTGTCTTAGAGCAATGGTGGGCTAATATACGAATAAATAAAGAAAAGAAAGAAAGAGAGAGAGAGGGAGGGGTTATTTTTAGAGTGATTATGTTATAAACAATGTACATCAATGTTTTGTTGACCAATCAGTCTTTCCAGGTGTATGGATTAATAAATTAAAAGATCAAAGTGTTGTTACCTTTTGCATAGGGATGGCATCGGGTCGGGTTCGGAGCGTGTTTTACTTATCCCGAATCCGATCTGATTTTATGCTTTAGCATACTCGAACTTGATCTTACCCGATTTTTTTAATATCCGAACTCGATTCAACCCAACATAATGTAAATAGTACCCGACCCGAAATTAATAAAATATTATTTTTTAAAATATAAAATATTATTTTTTAAATATAAATATTTAAAAATATTATTATATAAATATATATAATTAATTAAATAAAAAATAATTTTTTATATAATGTCGGATCGGGTCGGGTTTCAGGTATATCCGACCCGACCATTCCCTAACTATATCCAACCCTATCCGACCCGAAAACCAAAATTCAAAAAAAAAACCCAACCCTATGAGGTCAGGTCGGACCGAAACCCATCGAGGACGGGGTTGATTGCCGTCCCTACTTGTGCAGGGTGCCAGAAAATATTTCCTCTTAGCCCTAAACCCAACTAGTATCCATGGGGTTTTGGTTTTCTTTTCTTTCATGGTTTTTGTGCTCTCTTGTTTTCAAACCCTAAGTTGTTAATGTTCTGATGACTTCCAACTTCCAAGCAGCAGCATTAACATAGAAAGAGAGAGGGAAACAAAATTTGAGAAGAGATTTGAAATCTTAAGAGATTATATGATGATTTAAAGGTAGCATTGGATTTCTCTTGTAGTGGGCAGCATCTGTCACCTCAAATAAACAAGTATGTGAACCACATTAGAATTATTGATTTCATATTTCCAAGCAAAGTTGCAATTGTTCTGACCTTGTTAAAAAAATATTTGGCTATTTATGGTTCAGCCTTTTTATTGTCTTTTGATTCAAAGGAGACAGTTCAATAGATACCCACAAAGTGCCCCAATGAATCTAGTACTACCCATCCTTCTTTTGTGCATATTGTCTAATTTGATGATTTTATCTATCTTCCAATTTTCATTCAAAGGCAATTATTATCAGAAGATTCAGCTTTGAACAAGCAAGGGTTCATATTCTCTTTTTCCACAGCCCTTGTTTTTGACATCATCACCACCATCTTAACCTAATTATTAGATCATTATATAAGTAGTTTAATAATTGAATGAATGTGATGTGACTCAATTCTTATACTATCATTGATCAATGATGCAACTAAGCGTCGAGGCCTTTGTTTTTAACTTCTTTTCTCAAATGGCATGGTTTGCCTCGTTTTCTGCAATATCCAAAACTCTGGCTTTCACAATGGTACCTTGAAGGACAGCTGCGTTGGGGTTTTTATATGCCTCCTTATAGGGTGTTACCCACTACAAGAGCACATCCGAGCCTCGGTTGGATTCCGGAATTCCTTCATTCAGGGCCATCTAATATCAATCACTGTCGGCATTATCCTTCTGTTAGTCTACCCCATCTGGTCAATCACTGGTGCTTTACTTTGCCAAGCCACAGTGCTGAATTGCTCCGATGTTGGGCTTGGGTCTTTGCTGGATCAGGGCCAGAAATGAACCCAACAAATGATATTCTGGTAAATTTGATAAATGTGGAGGGTAACGATTCAAGCAACAAAATAAAAACCCTAACCCTAAATCACTTTTCGCCTATAAAAGAAAGACAGGAGAAGAGCTTCTATCCCAATTTTCGCTATGGTGTCGTTTCAAATCCCATGAAGCTGCAAAAAAAGCTTTTTCATTTCTAATTTCCTCCATCCCTTCCTCTTTAGTGTTTAAATTATTTTCTTTGTTTCTATCAATCGGGGTTTTTCTCGTTTTCTTTAACTTGATGAATAATCAATGGTGGATAATGAGGGATTTCTCTGTGATGATCGAAAACGATGACGAGTCCGATTCTTTTCCATTCTTTCAAATCGTGACGACAAATCGAGGCATTTGTCTGAGAGAAATCCATCTTCCTTCTTTATTTTTGGTATTTTTATTTAAAAATAAAAAATCATTTTTTATTTGTAAATTGAAAGTTCTCGAAGGCATAATGAGGATAAATTTATGAACCATTCTGATTATTGTGATGATCAATTACCTCCTACTCATTCTGAATGCCTACAAAAATATAGAATTGTCCTTTCCAATGTTTTTTATTTTGATTATTGAAGTAAATGTTTTGGGGAAGATATTTGTAAGAAAACGCAACTAAGATTTTGGTTTAGGGTTAATGAGGATTACCTGTGATTTACCTTTCAACAAACTCAGCTGAATTTGATATAATTTGATCCAAAAGATTTGAATTTGAGATGAATTTTATGTTTTTGGAGCAGCGATGATTAAATCAAGTTTAGGGTTAATGAGGGTTTACCTTTGATTAATAATAAATAAATTTCAAGCACTTCTGAGCTGCTCTCTCTCCTCATTGAAAACAAAATATTTTTGAAAGTTAATAAATCAGAAGAATTTTATGTTTTTTGGACGAGGACTTTAGGAAGAGGAATTATTCTTAAATTGCATGACTGATAACATTTGTTAAACCAAATCAATTAGAAATATTTTCATTGATATAAGTTTCTGTAACCTATATGTCAATAAGGCCTATTAGTTCAGTTGGTTAGAGCGTCGTGCTAATAACGCGAAGGTCGCAGGTTCGAGACCTGCATGGGCCATGATTTAAATTTTTTCAATTTCAAAACTGTAAGTTGGGCCTGGAAAGTTTCAATTTCAAACTGGAACTGCCTTCAAATCCTTCAGTTTAAGTAGGCGTGGAAAGGAAATGGAATTGTCTATATTTGGGCTTTGAACTTTTTCCATTTTAGATTACTCTTCAGGTCCATTAAAATCCAAGCAAATTCAAGGCTAGTTTGGATTACCTCTTAAAGGTATCCGGTGGAGCAAGGACGAAAGAAAGCAACTTTTGTATGGCCTGAGCAAAACATTTAAATCCAAGGCCTAAGAATCCCAACTTGCTCCACATCATCATCCACTCTGACAATCAGTATCTTTGTCCCATTTGAAAAAATCGCCATGTGGCACAATCTAAAACCAGAGACATTACCTTCATTCCACCAATAGCAACACCCCTTATCCTAATTCCTATCCCCTTATCTTACACCAATGCCACCAAAATAATTGCCATAAAATTTCCCCACTCCCCTCTTGTCTCAGTAAAACAACACTCCTCTTTGGAGGTTCCAAGTTTCCTGACACAAACACAGATAGGAAGTGAAGGAACAAAGGGTTTCAACCATGGCAGCCTCACTACAAGCAGCAGCAACCCTCATGCAACCAACAAAGTTTGGTGTGCCATCTAGGACCAGCGTGCAACTCAGGTCTTCCCATAGCGTTTCTAAGGCCTTTGGTTTGGAGCCTGTTGGTGCTAGGCTGACTTGCTCTTTGCAAACTGACCTTAAGGAATTGGCTCAAAAGTGTGTAGATGCTACCAAGTTAGCTGGTTTTGCTCTTGCTACATCTGCTCTTGTTGTCTCGGTATAGTTTGTTTTTCTTGATTTCATTTCTGTTTTCGAGTGGTTTGATTGTTTAGTTAGCAAAGCATTGTGTGGGACTAAGCTCAATTATCACCTCAGAGGCTCAGACTAAGTTCAGTTATCTATATTGTTTGTCTAGTGTCCCCTTCTGATTATTAGGGTTTGGTAGTTTACGTAGGACCTTAGGAGAAGAGCCCACTTCTGTGAAAATATTGAGCTTGTTATCGGCTGATGGTTATCGTAACTACAGTTAGTTTGAACCCTTTATTTTTTTAAATTGAGCAAATGAAATAGGGTGATCTGTGATGTAGAAAACAGTATCTAGTATTACTATATGCATGTTGGTTCTTAATTCAATGAAAACTTGTTAAATATTGCTCTACCTCCTGGCTCTACCTCCTGGACTAATTGAAGCTGATCTGTTTCGCATTCACCTTGTTGGACCATTTCCATTCTAATTTCAATTTTGATAAGAGAGAGCTTATTAGACTATGATCTGAACATTATGTAACAATAACTCGTTTCTTTTAAAGGGAGCAAGCGCTGAAGGAGTTCCAAAGAGGCTAACCTATGATGAAATCCAGAGCAAGACCTACATGGAAGTAAAGGGAACAGGAACTGCTAACCAGTGCCCAACCATTGATGGTGGTGTTGACTCATTTGCCTTCAAGCCTGGCAAATACTACGCCAAGAAGTTCTGCTTAGAGCCCACTTCCTTCACTGTCAAGGCTGAGGGTGTTAGCAAGAATGCCCCTCCAGAGTTCCAAGAAACCAAGCTCATGACCCGTTTAACATACACCCTTGATGAAATCGAGGGACCTTTTGAAGTATCTACTAATGACACAGTCAAATTTGAGGAGAAAGATGGAATTGATTATGCTGCTGTGACAGTTCAGCTTCCTGGTGGCGAGCGTGTGCCATTTCTTTTCACCATCAAGCAATTGGTGGCATCAGGAAAGCCTGAGAGCTTTGGAGGAGCCTTCCTTGTGCCATCCTACCGTGGTTCATCTTTCTTGGACCCAAAAGGAAGGGGTGGTTCAACCGGTTATGACAATGCAGTTGCCTTGCCTGCTGGAGGAAGAGGAGATGAGGAAGAGCTAGCTAAGGAGAACATCAAGAATGCTGCATCTTCATCAGGGAAAATCACCTTGAGTGTTACCAAGAGCAAGCCTGAGACCGGAGAAGTAATTGGTGTGTTTGAGAGCTTTCAGCCATCTGACACTGACTTGGGTGCCAAGACTCCAAAGGATGTGAAGATCACTGGTATCTGGTATGCTCAGCTTGAGTCATAGAGAGGTCTTGTATGAATGTGTTTATCCTTGGTTGAGATTTTGTAATTTGAAGGTGATGATAAACTTTGCTGTAATCCAATGAGAAGCACTGAGATTATTATCTTCTTTGTAAATGACTATGTTGGCTTCTTACAATAATTTTCAAAGTTCCTACTTCTGAAGGTTCCTTAGCAGACTCTTAACTCCCTGCTTGTACCAGAAGTGGTTACTTAACAAATTACCAAAAAACGCAAACAGAAGTTAGGGCCATTCAATTTAAACCCGAGAAGCTTTTTGCTGAAAGAAATGGCCATTTCATATTAGTTTTTGATTCCCCCCTGAAGCAATACATAAATTGTGAATCTTGGATGTTAGAATAGTGGAACTGGTTGATCTTTTGGACTCGAACTTGCTGTCCTTTCTTGTGCCAATCATTGTGCTATAAAAAAAAAAAAAGTCCTGATTTCAGTAATGCAACTTTAAGTGGAGTAATAAAATAATAGCATTAGCAGCCACTTTTTACATCTGGATCTGAATAATTGAGCCATTCACAGTCTAGGATAATACCACCCGCGACCTAGATCTACATATTTGTCCTCAAGTTTATTGCTTTCGGCCAATATTTAAGATTGAAGTGTTGAAAGAGTGATGACAGGTCACAACCAGGTTTCTAGCCTGTCTGTCATTCTCATCCAACTCTTAAACAATAAAGAACATGGGCTTAGAAATGATTGAGTCATGAAAAAGTCAGATTCATTTCATTGTTTTAGCTGTTCCAACAAGAAGTACAGATCAATCTACTGTATAGAATAAGGTATACGTATATAGTATAGTGTTAAATTAGAGATATGAATAATAAATAAAATAAAGCGCATCAAAAGGAATTGATTCTCTGTTAAATACCCTTTTGTGGAGTTCAGATCAAATTTGTATGGTTCAAATCAACTCAACTTGTCAAATCAAATTGTAGAATTTGACTTAAACATTAAATACTAAATTTTAATAAAAAACGTTAAACTCAAATTTGAAGACATAAATCTTCATTACATGATTTTCCTCCCATAAATGAGCTTGAGTTTAACATTGTTTCAACTTTGGGGAAAACTACAAGAAAACAAATTTAACGAGACATTTTTACATGAGATAGGAGAAAAATGAATATGATAAGGATGGGACATGAAAATTACGTCAAAGAGTGGGTAGCGGAAAACCCCGGAAATCCACGTTCGAGAATCAAAATGGAGAAAACCATTTGGCGAAAAGACTCTCGCCAAATGTACGAATGAAGAGAGAAGAAAGAATTGACCATAAAAACCATTAGAAAAACTTGGCTTTCTCCATGAATCAGCGTTACCATTACGTCCTTATCCTCTCTTTTCTCCTGTCTCTTCCGATTTCTTCTTCATAGGAAACAAAAACCAAAGCCAAAGGTTATATACCTTTCAGAATTTTCTACATTCAGCGTTTCTCTTCAAGCCTGTTTCCATTTTCTTTGGACTCTGTTTTTTATTGGGGTTTTTCTCCTTTTTTTTTTTTGTTTTTTGGGAAATTAGAGATGAAGAAACAGAGAGATGTTAGATGACATGAAGGATGATGGAGCAAGTGCCAGGGGCGTTGGGAACAAGCGCTAGCTTGGCTCTTCGTTTGGGACAAACCATTTTCTGCTCTGCGTCACTTCTCTTCATGTGTTTGGATGTTGAATTCTATAGCTACACTTCTTTCAGGTAACTCCCACAGTTTAAAATTTTGGTTTTTCTTTTTCTCTCTTTAGCTTTAATCTTCAATACTCATGTCTTTATTTCTGATATTTTATTGGAATTTAATCCATTGTCAGCTTTTAATACACTCATCTTCATTTAATATTGACTTCATAGCTGATTTCTGGTATCAATTTGGAAGCCTCAGGGGAAAACTACCGTAATCATGATCATAATCAATCTAGTAGACTATTTTGTTTAGGAAATAGGTTGATGTTAAGCAATCTTTAATCCATGTAAAATACCAGCTTTACCTACGTTGGGGAGAGCAAAGTTCTGATTCCTAGTGGTATCTTGGAAATTGTTTGAAAGGAAAGCCTTTTTAGGGGGTTTTGATAGAAAATAGATGAGGTGAAAATTTTGATAAATATAAAAGGATTTGAGGTTCAAAAAGAGTATTGGATTTTTTTGTATATTCATATGGTTTCAGCAGTTTGAGTACAATGGTGAGACATGCTTCATCTTAATCGTAAGAGTGTTGCTTATAGATATGACTGCAGAGAAAGGTGCCATTAATGACTGGAAGGGGAAAATTGTTGATAGAACTGATCAAACATTTCTTTTCTTTTCCATTTTGGTTGAGGAAGCAAAGGGATGAGACAAATGAACCAAATGAATTGTGTGCAATTTCTTTTTTGTTTTGGGTGCTGGGCCTGGGATATGCAAATATCAGATGCTTTCCACTGGTCAAACTATCAGGCTTTAGTGAGGATTATAATGTGTAGTTGATTGTGACTTTATGAAACTTGAAGTATTAATAATTAGAGTTATAAAAACCATTATGTTTACCCAAGGTACATGACCTGTTTCTTTTCTAGTTGTTGAACTTGACCGAAGAGGAAAACTTATTTGCTGATGAATTTTGTTCTTTAAGACTGGGTGTGGTTGTCATGGAGTTTTTCTTATTTTCATTGGGTTCAGAGTGAATTGTTTGTTACTTCTCCTTTCTCTATTGGAATTTCTAACTAGGTGAGTTGAAATACAAAAATGATTGACGAATTTGTAGTTCTGTGTCTGTATAATATGTACTATGTCGAAGGTATTTACACATGAAAAAGTCTCTAATTTAAGCTATTTACAATATGAACAAGTCACAAAAATGGCTGGAGTCAAGGAGCTCATCAAGAGCTAAATATCAAGGAGAATCAAGCCTGGTATCAAGGGGAATCAGGATAGTCAACAAGGACGATTGTAAAAGTTGTTACCAGGACTCTTTATGGATTTTACATGTTTTAGTGTTTATACTCTATTCCTTGGCTCGGGGTCCTTGTGTTTTGCATGTTTCTAGATAGATGAAACTAGATAATGAGGCACTGTCCATCTTTGTTATCTAACTTTTGTAGATAGGCACAACTCACCCAGATCGATCTTAAGATGAGGACTATAACTACTTTATATGGAGATTTTTGCACGTTAGAAAGATTGTTGTTCCAAGCTTCTCATTTCCAATTGTTTGCTAGGTTTGCTGTGTGCTTAGGACATAGGATCAAAAGTACCAATTTCTTATGACTTATCATAGTAAACCAATGGTTACTGCAGGAATATGGCATGTTCTCTTATCTGTTGCAATTTCAAAGCCTTTGCACTACTAACCAAAGCTGAATAGTAAAGAATAGCCATGATTAAAATCTTCTTGTTGTCTCAACTTGCCTGGCCTATGATGTGTTTGATTAATTGCAGGGTAGAAACTACAATGCTGGATTGCTAATTAGATGTAATTAGAATTACCTCCCTATTTTCCTTGAACCTTTTGCAGCTACTTGGTGACAGTCATGGGTTTAGTAACTCCATGGAGCATGTCATTAGCATTGATTGATGCATATTCCGTGTTTATTAATTGCTTACCACGACAACCAAGGGTTCTGCTGATCGTAGTTGTGGGAGACTGGGTATGTAACACATGTTTTTGCTGATCATCACCATCATATTATCCTTCATCACTACTTGATGGAAAATTTTGTGTTTTATCTGGTTGCAGACCTTGTCATTTCTCTCGCTGGCTGCGGCCTGCTCAAGTGCTAGTGTTGCAAGTCTCTTGGTCAATGCTGGCAACTCATATTGCCCAACAAAGTTATGTAGTAGATATCAGTTGTCTGCGGCTATGGCTTTCTTGTCCTGGTTCCTTTCCTTTGCTTCAACTCTCTTCAATCTTTGGCTCCTTCCTTCTTTGTAGCGTCTCAGCTACTTCCAACCCATTTTTCATACACAAAAACTTAGTAGGCAAATCTTGACAGTTTGATACTCAAATTAAGATTGTACAATGACAGTATTATATACAAACAACAAAATCTTCAAGGATCAAATTGAATTTCAATGATTTTGAATCAAGTTTAGTTGCCAATTCAGGCTTTATTGGCCTACCATTATCTGAGTAATACAATTTCAAACAGCTACCACCGAGACCATATTCCAATATTAGCCCATAAGAGGATGAGAATTGAGCAACATTAAGGACTGCATCCATTGGGCCTAATCAAGCCCAAAGTTATGTCTCTTTTAGGAAATTGTCTGCTTTTTCCTTTTAAAAACATAAGAACATGGAGCTTCCTGAAACAGAGATGATAAGAACAAGGAAAAACATGAATCAGAGTGAAATTCCTTTTTTTTTTTTTTTTTTGTTGCTGCTTTTAAACTTTGTTCAATTGATGTGTTAATGCACTGTTTTTAAGCAGTATACATGAACCCTAGTATTTAATATATGGTCCAAAACAGATTTGATTTGCTTTGGACATAAATGTGACAGCCATGGAAACTTCTACTTGAAGGCAATCCAATTTATATACTTATAAGTACCAATTTAGAATACTGTTTTCTTCATTGCAAAGTTTATATTATTTTTTAGATGATTGTGAGTATCATAATTAATTTAGACCAAGATATCAAGCAAAACATATGAATCTAAAACATAAAACAAAAAAGTTCCAAGTTTTCTTTTTTTTTTTTTTTTTTGGATAAAGTATGATATAAATGCTCTTAGCATTGCCCTTTTTTTTTTAAATCTTCTTCCATCATACTCAATATTATATTCATTCAAGAACTGCTTATAATTTTGATTATTACCAATGATTTGATTTGTTAAATATATCATATGCATGTGACGGCTGA
Organism: Durio zibethinus; assembly: GCF_047325235.1. Taxonomy (NCBI): domain Eukaryota; kingdom Viridiplantae; phylum Streptophyta; class Magnoliopsida; order Malvales; family Malvaceae; genus Durio; species Durio zibethinus. The sequence goes on from NC_143171.1 coordinate 6,747,878, forward strand.
TTTGAGAAAGAGGAATTAATTCAAAAGTCTTTTTTTTTATATATATAAAAAGAGCTCAATTTGAAATAGAAGAATGAATAGTAGGTAATCGAATTTGAACCCCAGATGTTGTCTTTTTAAATATGATTGAATGAATTAATTGAATTAAATTTTAAATTTCATGAAAGAACTTTTATGAAAATGACAATGGCTAAGTTTATTTTATATTATTGATTCAATGATTGAATCAAAGATACCAAAGAGAATTGATTCAATGATTTGTTCTAATTAGTCTATCTAGCTGAAATTTATTTAGATTAAGTTGCTTAGTGGGATGTTAAGTTTAGGCCATTTTAATTATGAGTGAGATGTGTTTATGCCGGTTGGTGGGGTTAAATTTCTTTTTCAACTATGTTTTGTTCCAAATCCAATGGATTAATCCAAAACATATCTACCAAAATGTCACATTAAAAAAGGGATATGCCAAAGATTAATTCAATTCTTGTACATAAAAAGCCTTATTTGCATACTTTTTAATCATATACTTCAATCTCTGCATGTTTATACTCACCAAAATTCAATTAAGTTAATTTCTACATTTTAATATAGTTTGGATACACTTTTAAAAAAAAAATTCAAAGTTTTAGAGAAAAAAATTTGCAAGTTAGATAGTATTTAAATTTTACTTTTTGGATGTCATTTTTTTAAAATAATTGCACGATCAATTGAAATAAATTTTGGAGTATAATTTTCATTTTTTTTTATCTGCTTAAAGTTTAGACTCGCACGTTAGCTAACAAATAAATAATGAACCAAATAAATAAAAATTAAAGATAAAATTAAAAAATCCCATACAAATAATTTAACTTATTGGCAACACCTTTAGTTCATGTAATATATATTAAATTCATCATTCTGAAGCCAAAAAAATTTATTATCTACATAATCTTGAGTACTAGTACGGATTAGACAGGATATCAACCAAAACATGAATCTATTACATAAAACAAACGTTCCTTATTGGTGTATGGTATAAATGCATTGTTCATTGTCATTTAATTTAAAAAAAAAAGATCCTTGGGCATACAATGAACCTGTTCATGGAGTCATCCCTTGTAATTTTAAATAAATACCCAATAATTTGATTTTGTAGGAGAGAGAGTTGATGTTGAAGCATGATCTGAGATTTTGACCATGGAAGATCAGTCCCCTTAAGGGCCCACCAAATGAGCATGACAACCTTACATTAGCAGAAAAAAAAAAATGCTTCAAGTTCTGGACAAGGGAGGAACTTTGATGGCAGCGCCGATGGCGACCTTTTCAATGATCCCATGATTGAACCAATGATACTAACCGATAAAAGCTGTCCCGCACTGAAATCCCATTCAAAAATCTATATGATCTAGGTGAAATTAAATTAATATTAGATTTTATTTTAGTGTTTTTAAACCTAATAATTTTAAATAGAAAATAAAAAAAATAAAAATATATAATTTAAAATTTTAATAAATTTTAATATAAATTTAATAAAAACAAAAATTATGTTTCGTATTTTATACGTTAATACGAATTATGATATGATAAATTTTTTTATTTTATATATTTTTAATACGAAATAAATATAATATGAATATATAAATTTTTAGAGCTAAATGTTTTAGACGACGTTATTAGACTGTAATGTGTTTACGCCGGTTGGTGGGGTTTTATTTCTTCTTAGCCAACTATTTTTTGCTCATATAATCCAATGGATTAAGCAAAAACATGTATAAGACAATGTCACAGATCAAATCCTTGTCGATTATTAAATATTATCATTGACATTGTCTTTATTTGTGGAAGCTTCAAGCATGATCTCTCGAAAGTGGTTATTTTGATGGCTCATCAAAAAAAGTTTTAACTAAGCGGAAAACTTGATTTGGCCAAAATCTTATACTTACCATTGTTGGGCTAGCTAACTAATCTCAAATCTAAATGTAATTTATTATTTTAAGATTTCAAACCAATACGTTGATTAGGCATCTTAATGTTAGCCTAATTCATAGAGATTCATATATTGGATGAAAATTCTTCGTATTAAAATAATTGAGACTAATGTTAACTTAGGAGCTTTATTAAAAGTCATGAGAAAATATTCGAATACTTGGTTTAGTTGATTGATGCATGATTTTTTGTGTAAAAAAAAAAATTCCATTTTTTTTTTGTTAAAAAGATGGAAGAAATTAAAGAAAAATAAAAGAAATAACTAAGAAAGGGGAGATGGGGTTGCTTTGATGAAAGTCAAAAAAGGGAATATGAGGTTCATCCAATAAAACAAAGAAACGAATGTAGTTTAATGGAGAGGAGATTAAAGAAATGAAAAGCAATCGTGTGAGGCCTTTTTGTGAAGAGAGACTTTCATTCCATGATTGGGTTTCTTTTCTACTAGCTAGGATGAGTGTTTTCGGTGGATGGAGGAATGGGGGAGGAAAGGAGCCCCATGAAGCTTCATAGAAAGGATTGCAGTGGGACATATATATGTTCATTCCTCAATTATTAATATTCCTTGGTTTAATAAATAGATTGAAAAAGCAATAAGGGATCTTACTAACTTGAACTTGGATTACAAATATCAGTCAATGAGCATGGTTGGCACTTAAATTTACTCAGGGTAGAGTTTAAAAATAAAATTGTCTCAATGGAACAATTGAAATCATGCATTATATCATTATGGTAAAACCAAAACAAAATGTCAAATTTGATCTAATTGTTATGATATCCTTGTTTAAGCAGGATAAATTCAAAGCTTGAAATCTTTCTTTCCCTTTTAGACCAAATGAAGAAAGGACAAGTTGACAATGGCATAAATTTCATGACCAAGTGGTGAATTTATGCTCATTATAGCCTGTTGTATCCAATAGAACTCAAGTTTTTACTAACAGAAGTCATCCAACTCGTAAAAACATGGAATTTTACCTACTGGCATTAATCAATTCTAAGACTGAAAAGCTCTCTACTAGTCAGGTCATCTCACCCCATCACTCGTGCACATGTAAACGATACAGCCTAAAGCTAATTGAAAATCCTGACATTGTCCACGCTGCATTTTAACCCAAAAAAAAAATAGCTGCTTAAATCGCAAGATAAGGTAAAGGCCTAAAGGGCGCAAACAAAAAATTAAAATAAAATAAGGGACAGCGGGAAACAGGGACATGACATTGTTAGGGGTAAGGGGGGCTTAGGGTTGAACACAACCAGCAGCAACAGAACCAGATCAGCTTACGCCATCTCTTGTCGGATTGTTGGGGTTTGCTCTTTCCGAGGCCTTTCTGTTCCACATGTCTTTTCTCTTGCCTTGCATATTTGCATCCCCTAGCCCCCTTGGGAGGATTCTGTATTGCCACGTTTCTCTGTTCTTCTTTCCCTCTACTTCTCCAAATACCCTTCCTTTTCAGTATAACTACGTTTCTGTCACCTTACTACCACCAGCCACCCAATTTTCTCACGCCCGCAGTATTTCTCTAGGCTAAATCTCTCTAGAAAGCCAACTATGTTACAGTTTGATCCCATTAACAATTGAGAATTCCAACTTTATTAGTGCTAGCTTTTTAATGGTATGAGTTGAAGGAAGAAAAGAAGTAAGAACTTGAAGAGGAGTTTCTTGTTTCGGTTACCACTTACCATGACAGTAAGTTTTTTCACTTGCTCCAAATCGAACCCTCTGTTTAACATTTTTCATGTCAGTTAGCCATAAATGGAAGGTGCAACATTCAAGGGAGTTGGTATTAGGGATCAATTCCATTAAAAAGGGGGGAGGGGGTGGGCTTCTTTCTACTTCCACAGATCTTCACGTGATGAAACCCTGGCCTTTAGCCTTGATCGGGTACTTACAACAATGTACATCATCTCATTTCCACCATATCTCAATTCTCAATTCCTTTAAATCAGCAGTAAACGACATAGCTACATGAAGATAGCCCCTTACAGAAATTATTCACAAATATATAATATATCACATCTTTTAATGAAAAATGCTCTGCATATTTCGAGTTTCATTTAAATGTATAAAAATTAATAAAAATTGGTCGGGTTGATAAAGATTAAGTGATTGTAAAATTTAAATTTGGTTTCAATTTCAATAAACTTTTTATGAATAATTTATAAATTTAATTTAAAATTTTGCAAATATTCTAGTTCTGAAATAGAATAATTTCTTCACCTAAATTTTTAATAAAAAAATAAAGATTTAAGAATCATCAATTATAATTAAAGTTTAAATTAAGTAACGGTTATCATCCATCCTTTAAAAGGTTGAAATTCCATATCTAAACCTTTCCTTTTTCTATCTAATCTTTCTTCAATGTACGAAAGGAATATAAATCTTTTTATTTCAAGTTAGCGAGTACTGAAAGTGTGAAAAGAAAAACTCTCTCATAATCAAGGTTCAATTCATCAACAATAAGAAATCAAGATCCAAAGTATGACTTACTTGATTAAAAAGACTTTAATAGTACTAGATAATCTATATTAAAGATCCCCAGTAATAAAACATTAATGAAAAAATCTTAAAATCTTAAGTAAGAATCAAAACACAAATTTCCTCTAAAAAGGATTCTCGGCTGAAATGCCTCTTCATAACATGAAACAAACCCAATTTCACTACATGATATAAAATAGTGCAGTATTAACATAAACAAAAAACGTGTTAGCATTTACATATGATTTATGTGGAAAATATTGTAATGAAAATTGGTAGTACTATTTGGTGAGATGGAATGAGATCCACAGTGAAAAATGGGGAAAAGCAAGAGAAAGAGAGAAAGCCCAATAGTCCCTGTCAGCGTAATATCATCTTGAAACGAGGGTTGATGTGTTAAGGACACTGATCCTCAGCACTTGTACAACCTGTCACCAGCAACTTACAGGCTGGCAACCCTACGGTTCCCATAAAAATGCCTATTACCACATCACGACGAAATCCAATGTGGCAACCGGGTCCAAAATCCAAGGCTTCCCTTGTTTTTGGCCTCTATATAAACTCGCCCTCACCCACCTTCCTCTCCCCCCTTCATCAGCAGATTCCAGCTCATTCAAACTCAAAAACAACTGAGTTGAGTTCAAAAAATACAACATCAACATTAAAATCTACGAATCTGAAAATGGGTATTTGTAGTTCTTGCGATTCGACTCATGTAGCAACAGCCAAGTTGATTCTCCAAGATGGAAGATTACAAGAGTTTCCTTACCCGGTTAAGGTTTCTTATGTTTTACAAAGTAATCCCATGTGCTTTATCTGCAATTCTGATGAAATGGACTTCGACGATGCCGTATCAGCTATTGAAGAAGATGAGGAGCTTCAACCTGGTCAACTTTACTTTGCTTTGCCATTGAGTTGGCTTAAACATCCTTTACAAGCTGAAGAAATGGCTGCATTGGCTGTTAAAGCTAGCTCTGCTTTAATGAAAAGTAGTGGGGGTGAAAAATGTGGGTGCAGACGTAAAACGTTTACTCCTTTTGCGTTTTCAGAAGAGCCTCCTAGCCGGAAAGTTGCCTCCGCCGTCGGTGGAGGCGGTGGTGAGAAGAGCGGGAGAGGTAGGAGGAAGTTTGAGGCTATATTGAGCGCTATTCCTGAATAGAGGGGTTATTTTGGGAAATGAAGAGTGGTATATTTGTAAATATGTGATGATATTGAGGACTTCTTAGTCAAATCATTGGTAGAAATGGGAGGTGGTTGACCGTCATTCTGGATGTGTCGATGTGGTTAGCTTCAAGTTTAGAATTCTATTATTCTAGTCTCCCTTTACATTGTCCGATTGCCCATGTGAGGGTCGTGTTACGATTTTACCCCTGTTTGGGTCAAAAATGAATTTCAATATTCAATCATATATATATATATATATATATATATATATATATATATCTCTCTTTTGCTTTATTTAATTCTAAATGTTTAGTAACAAACAAACAAACCTTGAATTGTTGCGTACGTTACTCTCCGCCAAAAATAACTAAAAATGAAAACGAGATTGCCAATAATAAAATACAATTTGGTTAAACCATAAAAGGGAATATCCTCTTTTTCTTTACATGTAGAGATCAACCAAAATGTAACTCTAATTTCATAGATCTCAATCTTCTATTCCAAAAAATTTGTAGTAAGATAAACAAGCTTTAAACCGAATGTCTAACCATCTATTTATCTTTCTATCTCTAATTAGGTTTAATTTTACAAAAATCCATGTGTTGTTTAAAAAACTTGAACTTTTTTTTTTTCATAGATAAAGCCCATCATTTGTTAAAATTATGCAATTTAAATTTAATACTTAAATAATTTATTCACCTTCTTTTAAGAGGTAAATTCTTGTAAAATCGGGATTTGATATTCAACGTTTGTAATTTTCTCTTCCTAATTTTCCAAAATTGTGGCTTTCCTCATAAAAGAATCATGACAATTTTAATAAGTGTGAAATACTAGAAATTTGTGGGCGGAAGAATAGAAGGGAAATTAAATGGATGACAAATTAGTAACATGGGTTGTGAATGGGATGTGGGCAAGTTAATGTGCAGAAGGCATTGTACACGGAAACAGGAAGGAGACAAGGGAATGGGGAGATTGGCAGCAAATGCCTAATGCTGGAGGCTAAACAATGCGTTTCACGCTTTAAACAGCTTATATCCTTCCTTGCTTCGTGTTTATGATCGATGGATTGAGTATTTTAGGGATGATTCTTTACAGCTGTTTAGAGATGCATAATTATAAAAGCAACAATAACAACAATAATGATAACAGCCAAAAAAAATATTCATTATATTATTACCTCAGCATTGTTCTAACGGGGAACTTGAGATTCACTCTGCTCAAGCTGACAAATGCTTGCCAAATGTTCTTTCGAGTTTGTGGCATTGTGCAAAGCTTGGAAAATTTTGTCATGTTGGTAATGAATAAAATGAAATAGAATAGAAGAGATGGGTGAGAATTTGTCCCAGAAGTTTGAAATTTTCAGATTGATGATGATGATGATGATGATGGTGAAAACGACCCATGATTCTCCAAATTTTTACCTGGGGAAACTTATATTTGGCCATAGCTTGGACCACATTGGTTGGTTTCGGATACGAAAGAAGTCACAACTCACAGATAAGTATACGAGGCTAGGATATGGGATCTATTTGTATTTAAATTCAAAAGTAAATGTCAAATTCAAATATATATTAAACATGATAAAAAAATATAAATATGTATTAGACACGGGATTTAATTTTTTTTAGAACTTTTTTTATATTTGGAAGATGCTGTATTTATTTATGTTCATCAGATATGTATCGGATGTTAATATTTAGTAAAAGATAAGAGATGAAGCTACATAAAATGAGATAACAAATTAGATCATATTGCTTGTGAGCGTGCTTAAGTTTAGACAGCTACTGAACTTGAAAACTCCAATCTAGGCACTTAACAAGCTTTATCAACATGTACGTGCGCAACAGAAAAAAATATAATTAAGAAGGGCTAAGTAGCATATTTACTATTCAAAAATAGTATTTGCATTGAATGTATATATTGATCTTATGACATTAAACATTACCTTCAAAGTGCAAAGAGAATGAATGTTCATCTTAGTTAATGTTACCTCAAATTGACATAAAGTTAAGAGTTGTTGTACAAATAATAAAATTTAGTCCAATTCCATTGTTCTTGCACTGTTGTTTAACTAATTGTTGTTCCTAGTCAGTAAAGTGTAATGATTAGAATTTTAGGTTTGTATGCATTAATTTTTATGAGTTGATATCAATAACTTTAAGATTTAAATCTTAACATTATTTGTTAATAGGAATTAACAGAAGTGATTAAGGTTTAAAATTTAGATGTAAAGTACTTAAGTTTGAACCCTCACAATCTTTATTGGTAAATAATCTGTAAATTCAAAAAATCTCAAAATTTTCATAAATCTTTTTATAGATTGATGATTTGCGCTGATCTTGAAAATAAATAACCTCTCTTGCTCTTATTTTTTTTATTTTCAAATTATGGTTTTTTTTTTATTGTAAAACAATAGTAATGATTATTATTAGGAGTACAATTAACTTTTTCTAAGCAAGCCTTGTTCAAAATTAATCTTCATCAGAGATAAGGAACAACGAAAAATGCTAACAATAAATGATAGCAGTGGTTGGTTCTGTTACAGTGTGATAGTAATTAGCCTTTTGATTTCATTGTTCCAAATTCTCTTTCAAACTTTGGAGATATATCTGTAAACCTATCTGCTGGTTGAAATGGGGCAGAAGCTTTTTATTTCTACGCGGTTGTAACCACATCATCATCAGTTTCAGCTGCCTAGCTCGGTACCTTTTCAATTAATCAGTCTAAAGATTTCCACCTTCCAAGAGAAATTTACTCAAATACATCTACTTTCAATGAAAATTTTAGAAACGAAAAAGACGGTGTCATCAAATATAACAAACAATTGGCTCGAACACTTGAGAATATATATGAGCCAATGGGGATTCAAGTAAGTTGAAAAGTCTAACCATAGTACACCAAAGATTAGGTCTGGCTTGGCCTGCTAGCTATAATTAAAGTCTCAATAGCAAACCAATCGAATTGCAAAGATTCATTAATGAAGAATTATTGTTGATAACCCACATTTTGGATTCAAACATTAATAAGTCAAGCTAACTCATTAACTGGAGACAGCTTGGAAGAATCCAATGCATAGCAAATCAGGGTGAAGAAAAAGAAGAATTAAAGTTAACTAAACAAAGGAAAAGAAAATTGTTAAAAAAAAAAAAAAAACAAAGGAAAAGAAATGATGGAGGAACAATAAGTAACGTTTGGTTGCTTACTTAGAAAATTACCATGCACGCGATGAACAAGTGGGATAAAAAATGCTCACGTTTTGAAATAAGAACTGGTTGCTCTTATTGGCGGGACCATGGACCATGGCCGACAGACACCCAAAGCTACCATCATTTCATGCAAGTTGGTGGTCCTTAGCTTCTCGTGAGTTGTTCCAGTTAAGGTGGGATTGCATAGTGTACATCGAATTATTTTTCAATTAGGCTAGTTGGAAATATATATATATATATATATATATATATAGTGCCACCCAATTTCTGTCATACATGCTTTAATTCATTTGGAAAATTCAGCTTTAAAACGAAGAAGGAAAACAAACATTATGAGGTCAAACGGTACTACTCTTGTCTTTTAATTTCTCACACCAATGTATGGCCTGTCGTGAATTGCGATGGTTGTACTATATCTTAAAAACCAATGTCAAAAACAGGGTGTATTTGGTAGTTGAAAAAAAAAAAAAGGGAAAGAATGGTCTAAGCATTTCACATTGAAAAAGTACATTGGCATAAGTCTTTAGCTTTGTAATTTAATTAGAACTAATTCATTTGAAATATGCAAGTTTAATTCAGGGTCTATAGGTGGTAGATAGTAGATAAATTGTGACCAGCCGGCTTGAATTTGAGGCTATGAATTGCTCAATTGTCAATGTATGCAATAATTTGTGTTCTTGAAGGAAAGGTACAAATTTTTTTTTTTTTTTTACAAAGAGATGCCAAAACTTAAATGAGATAAGAACTGAGAATTGCAAGCATTGAAAATTAAATTTCAATCTTTTAAAAATTTATTTTTTAAAAAAATTCTGATGAATTATTTGGATTAAGTTTTAAATTGAAAGATATAATTACCTTTATACAACTTTGTTAGCAGCTGGTTAGGAACTCCTGGACATATACCCCACACACTTTTGCTATTCACCACTATTTTTTATGTTACTCTATGCCCTTATTTGAGTAAAAACAGGTAAAGGAAGATTGCAACCCTCAATACTTTGATTGCAAATGTTAGTAAAAGAGTTCAATGCCATATGCTTTTCAATTTTGGAATGCAGCTTATGTTGGACTAATTAGTAGGTAAGCTCCAATCTCCATATCAAACTCCAAGCATTTGCCCCCACTAGCTTTGTTTCTCCTCGTGTGCAATTGCTATAATATTCATGGCTTCAACTACCTTGATAGCAGAGCCCTATTGGATTTGGATCCAGCTGTTTCTTAAATTCCAACTTCTCTTTCCCTCACTTTCTTCGTTTTTTCTTTAATTGGTTGAATTTGAATTAAGATTTTGAATTCAATGTATGTTTAGAGGTCATAGTTTGAAAGAAAAATATATAAAAGAATATCAATATTTGTTGATTCAATGATAAAGAGTTTAGTTTTTTTAAGTAAAATTTTAATTTCGAATCTTATAAATGAAAAAAATAAATTTTAAAAAATTTATCTTTTTATGAAATTTTATTTAATTCGATTTCGGATTAATAGGATCTAAAATGATTATCGAATATAGAGAATTTTAGATAAAAAAAATATATAAAAGAATTATAAATTTTAAGATTTAAATATCAAATCTTTTAAAAATGGTATAAAACAATAAAATTAAGTTTTTCGAATTCCAATGTTTCAAGGTTTCTTTCATGCAGCTTAATAAAGAATTCTCCAAATCAGTGCTAAGTACTACAAAAGTTGTAGCCTTGTATGTTTGTAATTTTAGATATGAGAATTTGCTTGATAGAGTGATTATTGAATGATCACAACCAAGAAGCGTCAATTCGCCTTTTTCATTATTCAATATCACGATGTCAATCCTTTTCTTTTAAGAAAACTATATATATATATATATATATATCCAATAAGTGATTAACTTAATTAATAAAGATTATTTTTTAAAATTTAAAAATTTTAAGTTCGAATTTAATTAATAATTATTTGTTGAGATCATTTTGAATACATGATCTCAAATTATTTATTTTAAATTATTAAATACGATACATTTTATCTTAATTTAAAATTTGAATAATTTATCTATTAAAATTTTTTTCTTATATTAGTCTTTACTACAACTTCAACAAAATCCATCAAGTTAAAAGATTAAAGACTGACGGCAATCTGTCTAGCAAGTTAAAAGAAAAAGTAGTTCAAAAATGTCATGAAATCTCAGTTTGAAGATGCAGCTATGATTTTTTTTTTTTTTTAATGATTAAATACTATCGCTTTACACCCCAAAACCCTTTTTCCCTCTTCTATTAGGAGCATTTTCAGCTTGTCCTTTTGGTTTAGGGCAGATCTTTGGGGACTTTATCAACCTACGAAATGGTAGATATAGGATCCCTCAATCCTGATCAAATAGTTAAATGTTCAACAAGAATATTGTTTTGTGACCCCATACAATGATAGAAGAAGCATAGTACAAAAGAGGGGTCCACATTTTTGCATCTAAAAATGCAATAATTTGGATCTTCAAAAGAACGAGTTTTCTTTCATCAACGCATCAAATAAGGTTGGTGTGGGTGTACAATTGTCAATAATAAAATAGACAAATGCTTTTTATATATAATTTGTAGGAGTTATAGTTTTTATGAAAGCAAATTAGAAAAAAATACAAATTGATTGATCAATCTTTTATTTTTTTTCTTTTCAATTTATACAAATTATATATATATATATTAAAATAATTAAAAAAGGAAAATAAACAATAAAAGTGAGAGAGAAAAAATAAGAAATCAATTTAAATCATGTTTTTGTTTAATTTATTTTACCTTTAATACAATCTTTTATTGGCAAAAAAATACAATAGTTTTAGTTAACTTTTTATTGTCTATTTTCATTTATATATAAAAATATATATGAAAATATATACAATAGTATCATATATATATATATATATAATAAAACTGAATCGATATATTATTAGATTTGAATATTTGAAAAGTTGAGATCGAATAAAATTTTGAATATAAAAACTATATTTTTATTTTTTTCATTTATTTATATATACATATTAAATATATTAAAAAATTAAAAATTCAATTAAACTCATAATTTTTTTTGAATCAAACATAAAAGTATTTGAATTTAACTTATTACTCAAATAATAAAGTTTAAATTTGATTCGATAATAACTAAATCAAACTCAAACATTTACTAGTTAAACTTGAGTATCTAGATTAATTTACACCCTTATCACAAATTATAAAAAATGATGTCTTTAGAGTGATAATCTGTAGACATCGATTTTATCCGGATCTACAATTTTCAGTTCTAGTTTAATATTAATAGTAATAATTTTAATGATAATATTAATAATAATATCGGTTTAATTAAAAATTAAAAATATTATATAATCATTAAAAAAAAAGAAAAGACAAAAAACAGAGGGATAGTACGACGCCACTGCCGCCCCTGTCCAGCCCTCTACCTAACTCCATCTGATCCAGCCACCCTACCTAGTCTTATCAGACCATTGACCCATGTGATCAGATCGGACAACCACCAGACTAGACAGTCACCTTTACGGTCGTTCCTACAGCCACCCCCTACAGCCCTTAAGACACCCATATTGACACAGATCAGACTCTATAAAGAACCTAGCTTCACCCCTTTTTACTCTCTCTCGGACACCTCCAAAAATTTTCAAAAACACGAAAACTCTCACACCCAAAAAACTCAAACACTGCTCCCTGCCACCCCAAAAACCCCAAATTATTCCATAACCAAAATAATAACAAACAAAAGATAAAAACAAAAACACAGTCCTTTCCGTAAGGAGGAACCAGTGTCGAGCCGCCTGCACCAAAGAAAAAGGCATCAATTAGTTTTCAAACAGAAAAACAAATAAAAGGAGAAAAAAAAAAGAACACAAAAAACTTCAAACCCAGATCTATGATGATTGAAGCTACTTCTCGGGAAAAGAATGACAGATCTAAACTCAAGAGGTCAAAAGAAACCTCCCAGTTAGTTTTGAAATTTTTTATCACTGACGACCACCGTCGACGGTGACCCAGGCGATGGTCGGAACGACGGTCTAATGATCGGACAACAGGAGATTTGGAGCTCTCCCAAAAGCTCTGACCTTTTTTTTTTAAATAGAAGAAGAATGAACCAAAAAAAAAATTTAGTTAAATAAAAAAGCCTAAAGCCCAAAACGACGTCGTTTTGAGCGTAGAAAGATTCGCGTGTACCCGTTACCCGACCTGAGATTCATCAACCCGTTCAATTAGCCTTGAATTGGTTCAACTGAATCGTGCACTGAACCGTCACTCAACTAGTTCAACCGAACCGCTTACTGAGCTGCCCCTGTTTTTGACCTAACCAAACCGCCGTTGACCGGTCCGGTTCATGTAATTTTTTTTTGAATTTTTTATTTTTTTATATATTATTATTTTTGTTATTTTGAGTTTTTTTTTATATATTTATACATGATAAATTTTAAATTTTTTTAGAATAAATATTTAATTATTTTAATAATAACAAAAATGAAAATAAGTAAGATAATAATTAAAAAATACATATTAAAATGCTTAAAATAATAATAATAATCTAAAAAATAGTAATAAAAATTGATTTTTTTATTATTTTATTTTTCATGCCTAGATGTTGTAGGGAATAAAAACACACTTCTAAAAATAATTTCGCCTAGATGTTGAAAAATTATAAAAATAAAATTAATAAAAGGTATAAAAAATTAAAATTAATAATAATAATACTAATAATAAAATTAATGTTATTATTAAAAATAAGTTTTCATAAAAAGGGAAATATATGAAGATTTTTTATAAATTTTCAAAAATCATAAAAATCGAACTTACTTCGAAAATTTACCTAGATGTTAGAGATTTTTAGAGATGTTCGCGTTTTCTTTAAATCCTAAATTAAACCTTAAATCCTTTAAACCCTAAAACCAAAACTAAAACCCTAAAATTGAAACCCTAAAATTCAAAACTTTAAAATTCAAATTTCTGAAAACCCAAAATTTGGTACGAAATCCCGAATCATTGCCCGAAACTCACCAAATCTTATAACCTTGACCTAAACCTATACTCAAAATCTTTTTGAAATTTTGTGGATACGTGCGAAGATCTTAAATGGAGTAATTTGTTCTCGAATACTGTTTAGATGATTGGGTATTTAAATAAATCTTATTCCTTTAAGTTTTTTTCATGAGTCCTTAATTCTCTTTAACAATGGGATTAATAATTATTAAATAATAAAATGAGAACAATAATAAAATTGAATCTTAAATATAAATAGTCACACCAAAGCTCCGCCTAGATGATGGGGAGTCAAGGTGATCTTATTATATTTAAGAATCCAATTTCAAATTTACACTTCATTATCATACACAACATTTATTGGCTTACATACATTTATTTGTTACTGTTTGCACTTGTTTGCATTTCTTTTTCTTTAATTGTTACTTGCTATTTGATAATACCATCATTTACTTTTTCACACAAAAATGTTTTTTTAATTTACTTACTTTTAAAATTATGATATTATAAAATAAAACAAAAATAACATTCTAAATGAAATAATTTTTGGTACTCTGCCTAGATGTTGGAGAGTCACCAACAATTATTTTTTACAAAGAGTGTTACTTTTATTTTAAGAAGTATTTTGTTTAATCTTAGGCGAGAAGAGTTATTTTAAATTCTGCCTAGATGTTGAAGAATTTTAAGCTAATTCTTTAATTTAAAGATTTCTTCAATATTCCTAAAAAAGAATTTTAACCAAAATTTATTTTTTAAAAAGTGAAGGGCATTAGTGTTAAATTTTAAATTGAAACCATTTTTATCCAACACCGAAAATAGCACATAATTAAATGGTACTAATTCATGGGCATTGTGGGGGTGCTAATAATTTTCCAACCGTAACCGACTCTCGAACCTAACCTGATTTTTACAGACCAAAATTTATCTTTTTGATAAACTTTAAACCCGTTTTTATAGTTTTATTAAAAAAAATAAAACTTTTGGGTGGTCAATCACACATTAAAAAAGATTAGTGACGACTCATTTTTTCTTTTTCTTGATTTTAAAATCCTTTACGTCTGGCGGTCTCAAAATCATTACGACAGCTTGGCGACTCCATTGGGGACCTTTGAGAGTCAAGCCAAAATTTTTATTATACACTATTGACAATGGTTGGATTTAATCGGGTTTATTTGGTATTTAATTTAATTTTTTTATTTTATTTTTCAAAAATATACAGATTAATGAACAAAATGAATTGTATGTTAGTTATTACTTTGCTTTAGTTTTATATTATGATTTATTTATGTTAAGTTGATTAATATATCACTTTGCACACATTTTTGTATATTCATGCATGAGCTCTAGACCCAGACTCTATTCCTTTTAGGAGGAGGTGAAGTAGCTACGCTCTCGTAAGGTGATAACCTCCGTATTTGCTAGTAAAATACTTTCACTCAGATTGAATCCATTCCATTAGTAGCCTATAATGGGTGAGGATCGTGGAGCCTTACTAGTCTATAATGGATGATGATGTGAGGAATAGTTTAGAAACTTTTAGACATGTAAATCTTAACCTGGCATATAGTGAGCCGTAAGGTCCAACCTTAGGATAAAGCCATGTTGTCCTTTTTACGAGAAAATTACCTAAGCTAAGACACTATGTATATTCTGCTATGTCGTATATTATACTTGTTCATTCATTTACTCATTTTTTATTTATTTGTTTTATTTATATTATTGATTTGTTTAATTCTTTTGTTGTCTTCAAATTTGTTGCATGCATTATATAGGTACCATATTTCTTAGAGGGTATTATTTTGGATCAATCTTCAACAAGAAAAATTTTCAAAAAGCCTAAGGGATGTCATCCATGTGTAAGAGCTAGTTAAAGGTCAAGAGCCAATAAAAAAGTACTCAAGAGAAAGAAAGAGATTGTTTAGTAGATTGTCACATATCAGTATTACCACAGTCAGTGCATATGGATCTCAGTCAGAATGATATATCAGAATTGGAAGCTATTTGAAAACAGTGCGAAACAAAAATAAAGGAATTTTTTTTCAAAAAGTACGAGGATGTGGTACTCCTTATGTCAGTAAAAATTGATGAACAGCTAATGAGAGCCACAATACAATTCTGAGATCCATCTTATCGATGCTTTGTGTTCAACCAAGAAGACTTGGCTCCCATGATTAAAAAATATTTTTTTTACTTCGGATAGAATCTACCAATCAAGATAAGATCTATTGAAATGAGCATAAGACTATTGAATATAGAAAGAAGTTAGTCAAGATCATGCGAGTAAGGGTTGAGGAGATAGACAAGCACAAGAAGAAAAAGAACGGGGTTGAGACCATTTCATCAATTTTTTTGCTCGAGTACATATATTCATATTGATCAAGGGTTGAATGTGTTTATTTTGGCTGTGTATGGATTGATGATATTCCCTAAGGTGTTAGGACATATAGAAGCATCAATAGTTGATTTTTTTGAGCAATTAGATAAAAGCATAAACCCTTCACCAACTATTTTGACAAAGACTATTAGATCACTTAATTTTTATTGAAGAAAAGATGATGGACGATTTATAGGGTGTGCTCAGTTGCTTTTTGTTTAGCTCAGAAGCCATTTTTAGAGAAAAAAAGACATCATTTCGGTCGTTCTCTATTCATTTCGTTCCTATCAAGGAGTTTGTTGCTAAAAAATGGAAAAAATATTGGATAAAAGATCAGTGGATGGCATTTTTTCTGAAGCTTACTAGCGAGGATGTAACATGGAGGGCACCATGGATGCTTCTTATGGCCATCTTGTATAGTTGTGAAGATGAGTCATAGGTACCTTTGTTAAAAATATGATGAGCAGTGAGTTATATACCTCTTATGGTTCAAAGATAATATGACTCATGGCAGTTCATCCCTATGACTCACAGACTCAGTTCACTCGAATTTGATTATGAAACACCCGATTATGTGAAAAGGGTTCATGAAATCATCAAAGTATGAAAGTAGGTCAACTAAATGAGCCTAACTAGATTTACAAATAATATTGCATAAGGTTACTTTGCGTGGAGAATAAAAAAGGTTAACAAAATTAGGCCTCTACCAATCGATGTTTCAAAAAAGTTATCGGTATTACCGACTTTGAAGATTGCCCAACGAGAGTTTGAGATTGAAAAAAAAAGTTAGAGAAAGAAAAGATGGCTATGATGGATCAGGTTAATCAACTGAGATATGATTTGATGATACGAGATGATGCAGTATAGAAGTTGATCAAGAAAAGAAAAGTATTGAAAAAAGATCTGTAAAATTTATATTAAGAAAATAAAAAATTCAGGTTAGATAGTAGACCTTTGAAGGGATCCAAGAAGGATGTAAAAAAATTAAAAGATATGGTGGAGTATTAGAAGAATAGAGCTCGAGAGAACAAAGAAATAATCTCTGCACTCACCAAAGAATAGCATGAATGGAAAAAAAAACTTTCAGGAGCTTCTGAAAAGGTAACAAAGTATCAAAGAAAAAGTGAAAAGCTAAAAGTCGAACTAAGGAAGGAACAGAATAGGAACTTCAATTTACAAAATGAAAAAAAAGGCTTTAGAGTAGGAATTAACGAGCTTGAAGCTTTAATTGACAAGCAATCAGAGTCACATAGATAAAATTTTGGTTGAATGGTAAGAAAAAAAAGATTATTGGGCTCGTGTTTACAATATGGAAGTGAAGGCTCGAGAAATGTGAAGAGCAGAAAGTTTAGGAAGACAGCATTACATCAAACATCTGATTGCTTAAATCTACAAGGCTGTTAAAAAAAAAGTAGGCAACATTGTTAAAAAGGTGAAAGCACTGAAACAAGAGATTGTGCCAACCTAAGGCTACAGTAAGAGATTATTAAAATTTTTGTATGAAGTTAAGAAGCAATATGTTCAAATCAAATGTTTTTATGGTTTTAATGCAAGGATGATAAGATGATGTATAAAGACTCCCATGATTAATGAAGGTTTTTTTTTTATTTCAATCAATCCAAGACAATACCCTAATTTACATTTCATTCATTTCATACATGCATTTTAATAAGAGTAAATACTAAAAATAATATCAACGATATTATATCATGCGATCTAATTCATGGTTAATAAACTAAGGTTCAAAGATAGCAAAGTCGAAGAATCGAAATCAATCAATTTTACACAGATATAATACTCATTTTCAGACTCGAGCTATGGAAGAAAAGAATATAGCAAGATTTGAAAGGGTCAAAAAAGCACAGAAAGAGATATGAGAAAGAGTGATGAAAATACAACAAAGTATCAAAGCACAAATAGTTTAATTAAAACAACTGTTTTCTGGTTCAATGAAAAGAAAAAGAGTCACTGATGCGTTAAGGACAGGGGAAGAGGTTAATATGGAAGAACCATTATACCCTCCGGATTTACCCCGCTTCAAGCTCAAGTTCAAGCTCCTCGGGGTATACACGTATAGCCACCAAGTGTGTAACCATACCCCTATATCAATCATTCAACAAATTAACAATCAACTCACTTGAATACTAATTTAGGACCCATCCCAGTCGATCTCATCATGGTGCCAAATCTTGATGATCCTGTTAAATAAAAAAAGTCTCATAAAATGTCAGAGCATATTATAAACTCAAAAATATGAAACAAGTATGATCAACTTAAAGAGAAGCTCAAAGTAATAGAAGGAAATGATATCTATATAGTTGTTGATGCTAATGAACTGAGCCTAGTACCTGATTTGGTTATCCCACCCAAATTTAAAACCTTAAATTTTAAGAAATATGATGAAATAAAATGCCTTTTTGCTCATATTATCATGTTCTGTTGAAAGATGATGGGTCATATGCAAAACGACAAACTCCTGATACATTATTTTCAAGATAGTTTAACTGGATCAGCAGCAAGATGATATGTGCAATTAAATCAAAGTAAAATCCATTCATGAAAAGAGTTAGCCAAAACTTTTATTGTTCAATATAAGCATATCTTTGATACAGCCCCTGATAAGTTGTCATTACAAAATATGAAAAAAAATCAACAGAAACCTTCAAGGAATATGCACATCGATGGAGAGATGCAACAGCCCAGGTCCAACCACCACTGACTGAAAAAAAGATAACTGTGCTATTTTTCAACACACTAAAAGTCCCGTACTATGATAGGTTGGTGGGGAATGTCACAAAAAAATTTTTTGACATGGTAATCTCGGGAGAAATAATAGAAAACGCTATCAAAAGTGGCAAAATTAAATGGCCTGAAAAGAAAATAGCAAATTCAAAAAAAAAAAAGCATGAGACACATGCTGTCACTCATAAAAATTTTTCGCACCATTTTTTTGTCCCATATAATCCAAACCCTTCATACCCTCCTTACTACCCTGCCACCAACCAAAATTTTCAACAACCATATCATTACCGAACACCCAACAACCATTCTCTAGACCAAGCTTTAGCCCTCAGCCATCCCATTATACCTCTGCACTTCTAACTCGATCATTTGCCCAATCAACCCACTAAAATAACAATCAAAGAAACTCACAAAATAATAATAATTAGGAAAGACCTCATTTTGATTCCATTCATATGTCTTATATTGATTTGTACTCTCAGTTGGTAAGAGGTCATCCTATCGCTCCGTCCTACGTAAAGCCATTAAAGCCACCTTACTTGAGCTGGTATGACCCTAATGCTAAGTGCGATTATCATTATGCTGTTACATGACACTCTACTAAAAATTACACGACATTTAAACATAAGGTGCAGGGTCTGATATGAAGATCAAAAGGTGTATGGATGAAATAAAAACCCCTTTTGAATGGGTGTATGACTATTTATGTATGACGAGTATGATTCAACTGTTATTTTTGGATAATAATAGAAGTCATGGAGACCTTGACCAGTTTTATAAATACCATGAAAGATCGGTTAGACATTCGATCCAAGGTTATGAGGTCTTTAAATGAATGTTATAGAGCTTGATGGATGAGGTCATAATTGAGTTTTATGATGAATGTGATGAAAGCAGTGTGAATACAATAGGTAACGATCGTCCTGGCAAGTCTTTCATACCCAAACCTCTCATTGTCTACTATAATAAGAAATCGAAACCCCTAACTGAAAAACCATCCCCTCTTTCAAGACACCGATGACTATTTATGTCCTTAGTCTATTCCCTTATCAGATCGATAAAGCAGTCTTATGAAGATACGATTGTGTTGTGGTGATACGAGAGCTTGATAGGACTTTAAATGATCAAAGTATAGAGAATACTGCTAACATAGCAAGAATAGGAAGAATGACCCAAAGTGGTCAGATTTACACTCTTAAAATGTCAAAAAGGGCTAGGAAAGGGAAAGATAAGATAAGAGAAGAAGACATAAGGGAAAGCTAAAATTCTCAACCAGTGGTAAGCTTAGAAGTGCAAGTTAACAAATCGGTGTTAGAAAAAGAAGCTTGTGAGTTTTTAAATATCATTAAGCACAGTGAGTATAGTGTGGTTAACCAGTTAAATAAACTACCAGCTAGTATTTTCTTATTGTCACTACTGTTAAATTTTGAGTCGCATAGGAATGCTTTACTAAAAGTGCTAAACCAAGCTTATGTCGAGCATAACATTTCTGATGAGAAGGTAGATCACATGGTTGAAAATATTATAGCCTCGAATTTCATCACCTTCAATGATAATGAAATACCTCTAGAAAAACGTGATAGTATTAAAACTTTACATATTACTGTTAAGTGCAAGTCTCATACTATGATCAAAGTGCTAATTGACAATGGATTGTCTATTAATGTTATGCCTCTAATGACATTGTCAAAGCTTCTGATGGACCCCTCTCACATGTGAAATAGTCATATGATTCTAAGAGCGTTTGATGAAGTGTAAAGAGAGATAATTGGTAATATAGAGATCTCATTATAGATTGGTCCTTGTACCTTTAATGTCATATTTCAAGTAATGGACATAACTCTTGCATATAGTTGTCTATTGGAAAGACATTAGATTCACACAACTGGAGGTGTACCTTTATTTCTACATCAGAAGGTAAAATTCATCGTGGAAGAAAAATAAGTTTGTGTGGATGGTGAGGAGGATTTATTGGTAACAAAGACCTTAACTATTCCATACATTGAGATGGCAGAAAAAGTGATTGAATGTTCGTTAAGAGCTTTTGAAGTAGCAAATGCTACTTATGTCAGAGAAGGGTCAAGGATACCGATCCCTTAATTGTCAAAAGTTACAAACATGGTGATCAAACAGATTGTTGGCAAAAATTGGTGAGCCGAGGTAAGGCTTAAGGAAAGCTCTACAAGGAATCACAAGAGCACCATGCTCGATTGAAAATAAAGAAAGATGAAGGTTAGGCTATAAGCCTATAGCTACTGATAGAAAAAACGTAATGCTGGAGAAGAAAGAAAAGAGAATGATACGCCTCAAAGGGCAAGATTCGATTGATAGAAAAATGGTGTTCCCTTATTTGTATGAAACCTTTCGTTCAGTTAGGTATATCTATTGTTAGCCTTAAATTGATCCTTATTTTGAAATGATAAAACATTAAAGCTAAATAACTTGATCAAGATTTTAAAAAAGATTTATTTAGTACATGTTCTTAAGTTTTATATCTTGATACTAAATAAATAATATGATTTTCAAAGCTTAAACAAACCTTTCTTTGTTTTCATATTTCTCAAACCAAATCTACCTTTAAAGATTATTTATTTGTGCTTAAATGAAAGTCCAATTATTGTTTTTAAAGTGAACTTATTCATTTTGGACTTAATACAATTTTGATAATATTGGTTTTGGGAAATAGATTAACTTAGGAAAGTTGTTTTACAAGAACAAAATTTTTCAACGTTGAATTTATTTTATTTTTCTGTATATATTCATAAAGTTTTAATATTTGAATTTTATATGGTTGGAAAGCTCTTTGAGTCTACTTTCTAATGGATTAAACAAAATCAAAATCCAAATTTTCTAAGAAAAGATTTTGAATTTTTACTAGACACTCTACAGTTGTCAGAAAAACTGCACAAGGTGTATTTTTGAAAATTCACTATAATTCGTACACAATAAATTAGTGATAAAATTTGTATAGATAGAAAGCCCTTTAAGTCTAGTTTCTAAATCTCCAAACAATTTGTGATTTGGATTTTTATAACTCAAGTTATGATGAAATTAGTAAGTAGAGTGTAAAACGCAAAACTACCACCTAGCTACTGACAGGATCGATCCCCTCAAGGAAGAGATCGATCGGGTCATGATTTTCAAGTGAAAAATGGTTCAAAACATGAACCAATCGATCCCCTCAAGCAAGGGATCGATCTGTTCCAGGCGAAAACACTCCAACGGCTACTTTTTGGTGCTTCCAACGGTTATTTTTTTCTTCCAAACACTTCAAATGGCTACCTCTTCAATTTCTCTATAAATTAAGCACTCCAAAACACCAAGGAGATTGATAAATTAATAGAGCAAGAGCCAATAAGCTACATTTTCATTCTCTCAAAGAATCAAGAGTTTTTAGAGCTTCAAAGTCCATATCTTTGTATTTATTGTATCCAATTTTTATTTGTTATTCATTCATCATTTTCTTGTACTTAAACTTAGCAAAACACTTAGCCTTAGAGAGGTTGTTCTATTGTTTGCAAAATTATCTTTGATATACAATGGTGGAAGAGAACAAGATGTGAGGTATCCTCTTGAGAGCTTTGTAGTGAGATTGGGTAAAATACTACAAAGGGTATAGGTTTCTATCTTAAGCCTTAGAAAGAAAAAGATAGGTTGTATTTTCAATTCAAGAATAGTGGATTGAAGCCTTGGTGTAGACAACCAAGAAGAGAGGATGTACATGCCTTGTGAAGAAGGATCGAATCTCTATAAATCATTGTGTTTGATTTCTCTATCCCTATCTCCTTACAATTTATTGTTGTTTATATTTGATTTTAGATTCATTAATTGTTATTATTTGCATTATATTTTCATCAAAAGTGCTTATTGTTTTAATTTCCATTCAACTATATTGAAATAATTTGTTTGGGAAGAATTTGAAGAGATCTAATTCACCCCCCTCTTGGGTTACTATCTAACTTATAAAGTTAACAATTGATATCAGAGCTTTGGTCTCTTTTTGTAGGTTTAACCACCTTGAGAAAAGATCTTATGGCTCAATTTTGGTTCCAAGATGGTGAGAAAATCCTCAAAGCTCCTATGGTTGATAAATTTAAATTTTTTGAATGGAGAAAAATGATAAATGTGTTCATTATGGTCTAAGATTTTAGAGCTTGAAATGTGATTAAAAAAGGGTTTAGAACTCCTTCAAATGATGCAAAATACATTTGAAAAGATTAAAAAGTATTTGATAAACCCATTAGTGTTAGTACCACCAGTTGCAGGAAGGCCGTTAATCTTATATCTAACGGTTAAAAAAAATCAATAGGATATGTATTGGGGCAAAGAGATGAAACTGGTAAGATAAAGCATACTATCTACTACTTGAGTAAAAAGTTTACGGAGTATGAGGCTGAATACCCCCAAATAAAAAAATATGTTATGCTTTGGCTTGAACTACTCGTGACTCAAGCAATACATGCTCTACCATATGACTTAGCTAATATCAAAATTGGATCCTTTCAAGTACATTTTTAAAAAATCATCTTTATCAAGCAGGATAGCGAGATGGCAGGTCATGCTCTTAAAATATGATATTATGTATGTGACACAAAAATCCATAAAAAAAGTGCAATTGCTGATTTTCTTGCTGATTGAACTACAGAAGATCACGAACCTATGAAGTTTAAATTTTCAGATGAAGATTTGATGACGATCTTACAGGATGAAGGTGAAAAGCCTGTAAGAAAAGTGTGAAAAATATTTTTTGACGGGGCATCCAATATAATGGGGTATGGCATTAGGGCAGTGCTAATATGCCAGAAAAGAATTATTACCTCTGTACTGCAAGGTTAGATTTCAATTACACAAATAATATTGCTAAATATGAAGCATGTGTCATAAGGTTATAGATGGCCATTGAAAAGAAGATTGAAACACTAGAAGTATATGGGGATTCAACCTTGGTAATTTATCAACTAAAAGGTGAATAGGAGACCAAAAACCCAAAATTAGTGTTATATCAAAGGTACATAATCGACTTGATGAAACATTTTAAAGAGATTCAATTTTAGCATGTTCTTCGAGAAAAAAACCATATTGCTGATGCCTTGGCTACTTTGGCAGCAATGCTCAAGTTAAATAATAGTATGGGAATCCAGCCCATCATAGTATAAATAAAAATTTCACCAGCCCACTATTTAAACGTGGAAGAAGAAGTAGATCGACAATCATGGTACTATGACATTATACAATATATCAAGTGTCAAAACTACCCAAAGCAGGCTTTAAAAAATAATAAGAGGATCATTCAAAGATTAGCAGTAGGTTTTATGTTTGATGGAAAAATCTTGTATAAAAAGAGTTGAAACCAGATTTTGTTAAGGTGCGTCAATGCTATAGAAGTAAGAAAGATACTTGAAAAAATACATGAAAAAATTTGTGAAACACATGCTAATAGGCATATGATGACCAAATAGATTATAAGAGCTAGTTACTACTGGTTTATAATGAAAAATGATTGCATTAGTTATGCTAGAAAGTGCCACAAATGTCAAATTTATACAGATAAACTTTATTCCCCTCTAGTCTCGCTACACATCTTGGCACCACCATGGCCTTTTTTCATGTGGAGAATGGATGTGATCGAACCTATAACCCTAAAAGCTTCAAATGGGCATCGATTTATCTTTGTGATAATTGATTATTTTATAAAATAAGTGGAAACAGCTTTGTATGCTAGTATTATGCGATTAGTGGTATGTAGATTTATAAAAAGAGAGATAATATATCGGTATGAGCTTCCGAAAAAGATCATCTCAGATAATGCTAGCAACTTAAACAATCAAATGATGAAAGAATTATGTGCACAGTTTAAGATAAAACATAATCATTCAGCACCATATCATCTAAAAATGAATGGTGCAGTGGAAGCTACGAATAAGAACATCAAGAGAATATTGAAAAAAATGATTGACACATATAAAGACTAGCATGAAAAGTTACCTTTTGCTCTACGTACTTATAGAACATCAATATGAACCTTCATAATGGCCACCTCATTTTCACTAGTGTATGGGACGAAAGTTATACTATCGATTGAAGTGAAAATTTTTTCTCTAAGAATGTTGATGGAGGAAAAACTAAATGAAGTAGAATGAGTTCGGGATCGTTTCGAGTAATTGAATCTTATTGAAGAGAAAAAACTCTCAGCACTCAGTTATGGATGAATGTATCAAAGAAGAATCATGCGAGCACATGACAAAAAGATACAACCTCGATGTTTTCGTAAGGATGAATTGGTTTTGAAAAAGATTTTGCCATATCAGCGTGACAATAAAAGAAAATGGACACCTAATTGAAAAGGTCCATATATGGTAAAAAAGGCCTTCTCTGGTGGAGCTCTGATCCTTGCAGAAATGAATGGTGATGAATTGCCAAATCCTGTAAATTCGGATAGTGTCAAGAAATATTTTTCTTTAAAAAAAAAGAAAAAAGAAAAAAATAATACAAAAAAAAGAAGAAAGTGATTCAAATTGAAAACCCGAAAAAAGGTGATTTAAATCAAAATGGGTCATTTAAACTAAAAACCTAAAAAGATAGCTTGAATGAAGGTGAAGCTCAAAGAAAGTCTTTGAAAGAATGAAAGAATGGCACCAAATGGACGAATTGTCACCAGAATTAAAAGAGATGACTTTTAGGGGGCAAGTTCTCATTAGTCACAGATGTTGGGCAAGGATTGGTCATATGAAATCACATGTGACAAGATCGCAAATATAATGAGTTTTTGGAAAAACCTGGTCTAAGTAGGTCGAGGTCGTTCAAATGTTCATTATCTAGAGAACTGATATTTGATTCTTGAAATGCTTTTGAGTTAACTGTTCTTTATGTCTCGAAATGCTTATCTTTTTAAACTCGAAATACCCTATTATTATCCATGTTTCACATTCAACTTTGAACCTAAAATCATTGTATTTGTCATTTAAAATTAAGATAATGATTGATAAAGTTCATAATAGACTAATGCATCGCTCGAAAAGAGAATGCAATATAAGGATGATAGAAATAGTAATATAAGGGCAGAAAGAATGAAATGAAATTGATTAAGTACTGAAAACAAATAAGAGAAAGGGGATAAAGAATAAAAAAAAGATTTTAGAGCTATTAAAAGCCAAATGGGTTTGTCATAAGATAGAGATTTTTGATCGAAAATTGAAAGATTTAAAAAGACAAGATTACTGGAAGTGACTTTTAAAGTTTGAAAGAATTGAACAAAAAGTTGAATTAACTTGGATGAAAATGCATGATATAATTCATTGACGGCATTTTTGTCTTTTTTGTTCATCACAATCATTGCACACATTACATATCTCTTGATAAGTTGCATAGAAGGTTTTTTTATGAGACATCATAAAGAATCAATATTTTTCTTTTTCGAAACAAAGATGATATCCTTTAAGATGGTATGTTAGCACAATCTTTAAAATTGAAACTATCAATCTATAGGGTACCTAATCCCCTTTAACTCACAATTCAGTCTTATTTATTTTCCTAACTTGTGATTCAGTCCCAGTCATCGTTAATATTTGGCTTATGGTTTAATCCCGATCATTTTTATAATTTTTGACTTGCAGTTTAATCTCAGTCACTTTTGCTTTCTGACTTACGGTTTAGTCCCAGTTGTCTTTAATCTTTGACTCGCGGTTTAATCCCGATCCTCATTCTTTCTTTAACTTATAGTTCAATCCCAATCTTTTTATTCTTTGACTCGCGGTTCAATCTCGATATTTTTAATTCAAAATCGTAGTTTAATTTTGATTGTTGTTTTTCTCTGACTCGTGGTTTAATCCCAGTCTTTTTATTTTCAATCGCAGTTTAATCTCGATTATTGTTATTCTCTGACTAGTGGTTTAATCCCAGTCTCCTTATTTTTTGACTTGTGATTCAATCCAAGTTGATGTTATTCTGACTCGCGGTTCAATCCTGATCTTTTTACTTTCAAGTCACGATTTAATCCCGATGGTTGTTATTCTCTTAATCATGGTTTAGTCCCGGTCTTTTTATTTTTTGACTTGTGATTTAATTCAAGTTCAATCCTCATCTTATTATTTCTTGACTCGCGGTGTTATCCCAATCATTTTTTTTATTATTCGACTTGCGATGTTGCCTTAATCGATTTTTTATTTTTCAACTTGTGATGTCGTCTCGATCATTTTCTTTATCACCTGACCTATGGTTAAAAAAAAAACTTTTGAAAAATCTACAATTTGCTTCCGGACAAAATCGTTGTCTTTGTCTTTGTCTTATTTTTAATTCTTAGTAATGTGCAAAGAGGGATAGCTGTAGATATCAATTTTATCCGGGTCTACTATCTTTAGTTCTAGTTTAATAGTAATAGTAATAATTTTAATAATAATACTAATAATAATATCGATTTAATTAAAAATTAAAAATTAAAAATATTATAATAATCATTAAAAAAAAGAAAAGAATACAGAAAACAGAGGGCTAGTACGACGTTGTTGCTGCCCCTATCCAACCTTCTGCCTGACTCCATCTGATCCAGCCACCTTACATAGTCCCATCAGACCATTGACCCATGTGACCAGACCAGACAGCCACCTCTACGGTCGTTCTTACAGCCATCCCTTACAGCCCTTAAGACACTTATACTGACACAGATCATACCCTATAAAGAACCCAGCTTCATCCCCTTCTATTCTTTCTCAGACAACCCTCAAAATTCTCAAAAACACAAAAACCCTCACACTTAAAAAACCCAAACACTGCTCCCCACCACCCCTAGAAACCCCAAACTATTCCACAACCAAAATAATAACCATAAAAAAACAACAAACAAAAGATAAAAACAAAAACACAGTCTTCCCCGTAGGGAAAAACCCAGTGCTGAGCCACATGCATCAAAGAAAAAGGCATCAGTTAGTTTTCAAACAAAAAACCAAAAAAAAAGAAAAAAAAAACATAAAAAATTTCAAGCCCAGATCTACGACAATTGGGGCTACTTCTCATGAAAAAGACGATAGATCTAAACTCATGAGGTCAAAAGGAACCTTTCAATCAGTTTTGGAATTTTCGATCACTGACGACCACCACCGATGGTGACCCAGGCGATGGTTGACGCGGCGATCCGATGACCGGACGACAGGAGATCTAGAGCTCTCCCCAAAGCTCTGACCCTTTTTTTTTTGAATAAAAGAAAAATGAACCAAAAAAAAATTTTAGTTATATATAAAAGCCTAAAGCCCAAAAACGACGTCGTTTTGAGCATAAAAGGATCTGTGCCTACCTGTTACCCGACCTGAGATTCGCGCAAATTGACCCGCCAACCTGCTCAACTAGCCTTAAACCGGTTCAACTGAACCATCACTCAACCGATTCAACCGAACCGCTTACTAAGCCACCCTTATTTTTGGCCCAGCCGAATCGTCATTGACTGGACCGTTGACCGGTCCGGTTCAGGTAAAATTTTTTTATTTTCTAATTTTTTTATATATTATTATTTTTGTTATTTTTATTTTTTTTATATATTTATGCATGATAAATTTTAAAATTTTTTAGAATAAATATTTAATTGTTTTAATAATAACAAAAATGAAAACAAGTAAGATAATAATTAAAATATATATTAAAAATGCTTAAAAAATAATAATAATCTAAAAAATAGTAATAAAAATTAATTTTTTTATTATTTTATTTTTTCTGCCTAGATGTTTGAGGGAATAAAAACACGCTTCTAAAAATAATTCCGCCTAGATGTTAGGGAATTATAAAAAAAAAAATTAATAAAAGGTATAAAAAATTAAAATTAATAATAACAATAATAATACTAATAATAAAATTAATGTTATTGTTAAAAATAAGTTTTCATAAAAAGGGAAATATAAGAAGATTTTTAATAAATTTTCAAAAATCATAAAAATTGAACTTGCTACGAAAATCTGTCTAGATGTTGAGAATTTTTAGAGATGTTCGCGTTTTTTTTTAAATCTTAAATTAAATCCTAAATCCTTTAAACCCTAAAACCAAAACTTTTAACCTCAAACACTAAAACTGAAATTTAAAATCCAAAATCCTAAACTCTAAAATTCAAAACCTTAAAATTCAAAATTCTGAAAACCCCAAATTTGGTACGAAATCCCAAATCATTGCCCGAAACTCACCAAATTTTAAAACCTTGACCTAAACCTATACTCAAAACTTTTTTGAAATTTTGTGATACGTGCGAAGATTTTAAGTAGACTAATTTATTCTCGAATGCTATCTAAATATAAGGTATTTAAAAAAATCTTATTCTATTAAGTTTTTCTCATGAGTCCTTAATTCTCTTTAACAATGGGATTAATAATTGTTTAATAATAAAAAGCGAATAATAATAAAATGAGATCTTAAATATAAATAGTCGCACCAAAGCTCCGTCTAGATGATGAAGAATCAAAGTGGTCTTATTATATTTAAGAATCCAATTTTAAATTTGTACTTCATTATCATACACAGCATTTATTAGCTTACATACATTTTATTTGTTACTGTTTACACTTGTTTGTATTTCTTTTTCTTTAATTGTTACTTGCTATCTGATAATATCATCATTTACTTTTTTGCACAAAAATATTTTTTTAATTTACTTACTTTTAAAATTATGATATTATAAAATAAAACAAAAATAACATTTTAAAAGAAATAATTCTTAATACTCTGCCTAGATGTTAGAGAGTTACCAACAATTATCTTTCACAAATAGTGTTATTTTTATTTTAAGAAGTATTTTATTTAATCTTAAGCGAGAAGAGTTATTTTAAATTTTGTCTAGATGTTAAAAAATTTTAAGATAATTCTTTAACTTAAAGATTTCTTCAATATTCCTAAAAAAGAATTTTAACCAAAAATTATTTTTTTAAAAGTGAAGGGGATTAAGTGTTAAATTTGAAATTGAAACAATTTTTATCCAACACCGAAAATAGCGCGTAATTAAATGGTACCAATTTATGGTCATTGTGAGGGTGCTAATCCTTCCTCACACATAACCGACTCTAAGAGCTAACTTGATTTTTACATATCGAAATTTATTTTTTTAATAAACTTTAAACCCACTTTTATAGTTTTATTAAAAAAATAAATTTTTAGATGATCAATAACATCCTAAAAAATATTGGTAGCGACTTTTTTTTTAATTTTAAAATCATTTATGTCTGACAATCTCAAAATCGTTATGATATAATCCAATGATAAAATTTTGAAAGAAATTCAATTGAAAATTTCGAAATGAAGTAACCTATTTATGAGACATAAAGCATTTGTTGAAGTTTGAACCTCATAGGTGAGAAGCACAAAACCACAAAACAAAGAAAATTGCCTTTTCCGCCGAATGTGATGAACTACCTTTGGCAACTTGCAATTTTGACTGTCAAGGAAATACAAAACTATGTTTCTAAATTCCATGAGTTAGAATCATGCTCTTTAGTTTGCGCGTTGAAATATAGCTATGTAATCTTCAACTAAAATTGGCTTTTTTAAAGGGTAAGACTTGAATAAAATTTTTTAGATGGAATTCGTAAATTTTTTTATTAAAAATATTTAATAAAATATCAATAAAATTTAAATCAATAAATTAATTTAATAAAAGGATAAATTATATATAAAAAAGGTTATAAGAAATTTCATTGTCAAAATTTTTTGTAAAAATATTAATTTTTTTAATTTTTTTTAAATTTACAAACTTTATTTATATAATAAGAATTTTTAATTTATCTATTTAAATTTTTAATTTTCACTTTTATTTAATCATTTTTAATAAAAAATTTTGAAATTTTCACTTTAAAAATTTCATCGATAAAGCTTTCTCTCATTTAAAGACTCTTTTATAATCTCATTTAGGGCAATGTGTTGATATGTTAAGTTTTCAACAAAAGAAAAATATCACAAAAAAATAGAACTATATAAAAGTTTTTTCCAAGCATATCAGCAACAATTAATAATACAAAAACCTATCATATATAAATGTAATCAATGCCGCAACACCCATTCTAGCCCTTTCCAAAACACAAAAAAGAATCTCAACAGAAGCCTAAATGGGTGCCTGTGCATCCTCAACTTCAAACTCAAAATCAGGCAAAGCTGTAGTAGGAGGATCGAGCACAATCAGACGCTCATCAACAGCCGCCAAGGTGGTTCACATCGATGGTCATGTTCAAGAATTCAGGCAACCAATCCAAGCCAAGAACATCATTTCCCAGAATCCCAATTGCTTCCTTTGTAGCTCAGAGTCCATGTCAATTGGCAGTTCCGTGCCCCAAGTGCCTGATGATGAGGAACTCCAACCAGGACGAATTTACTTCCTGTTGCCACTTTCCCAATCCGACAAACCTCTTTCCTTGCCAGACTTATGTGCTCTTGCCATAAAAGCTAGCGCTGGCCTAGGCAAATTCAGTATTGACCCCTCCTCAAGTAGTTCAAAACTCATTCTTAGGTGATCAAAGTGATAAGATGACATGTTCATCAGCAGAAGAGATTCAGCAAAATTGTTTTGCTAATGTTTTTGTAATTCTTTGCATAAATGTGATTAATATTATTTGATATAGATTGTAAAAGTCAACGATTTGGATTGGTATTTTGCTTTGCTTAGAAATGTAGCCGTCCATATAACCATTCAACTCGTTAGAAACCATAACTGAGGCCAACTTGCCAAGGGATTCAGGGAGGCCTATGCTAGTATTCTTGCCTCTTGTTTTGATTGGAATAGATCATTGGATTCGTCGCCAAATTTTTGTTTCCTTTGAAGCCTAATGTTATAAACTTATAAATGTATAGCGTAGCAGCAAATGAATGGCTTGATTATACAGAAATCAGCAGTTGGCCCTCCCGCCAAGGAAAAGGCTGGAGGACTGGTGGTGGCACAGCACCATAGTTTTCAGGCCCAGTCCAATTAATGCAGCAAAGTTTTACAGTAGCCTGTGAATTTACCAAAAGGAATTCATTGTTACAGACCAATTGGGCTGAAACCTTGAGCTGTATTTTCTATATGCCAGTGGCAGTAGCCAAATTTGAAGTTATATGACTGATCTTTCCATGTACCCCTTAATTACGTGTATAATCAGGTTGTGTCAAGTCGACAATGTAAGAATTCTTTTTCAATTTGAAAAAGAAAATCAAGTTACTCAAATTTGACTGGATTATGTCTCTTATCATCAAATTAAGTTTATTCCATCTCGAATCAAGTATTAAAGTACTTGGACGCAAGAGGGCCTCAAGTTAATTACAGTTTAAGTTCGACAAGAAAGGATTAGAGTTTGAATGGTTTTCAAGTAATCCCTAGTTCCTTACTCTTGAAAGTAGATGTGGCTCGATACAGATTAAAACGGGCCATTTAGGAGACAGGCTCATCTGGGAAAACACTTGCTTTATCCCTTTAGTTCTGGTAAGTGGTTAATAAATTACTAAATGCACGTCACATGGACAAACATGGTCACGTGCAAATTGCAATGATCCAAGGGAAATCTCAACTCTTTGATTAATCTAGCTTGCCAGATCTTATCAACTTAGTTAAACGACAATAAAATGCACTGGTCCCCAGAAACTCGACCTGTTTCAGTGGCATAACCCGACGTAAGCTGTTTCTCGCTGAGTACGTTGTCCCCATTTCCAATTCCCAGGTACCGCACGCCTCTGCCTACACATTGATCGTGATCTCTTTTTCAATCTTCCTATGATCATCAATTCAGTTCCTAAAGCCAAGAAGGGTAAACCGGCAATGTTACCCCAAGACAAAAAAAAAATCATGTTAAGCATAATTTATGAGACAGCCTAATAACAATGACATCCTCAAATCACACTTACAAGGGGTCAAGTGTAATAATTTCTTCCAACAGAACATAGCCATCCTTGGATGTCTATAAATTATTTCTATCAGCAGAACTGGCAATCACAGCACAATAATAGACAGCAGAGAATGGCCTACGCCTTGGTTGCAGTTCTATTTCTAGCTATTTCCCACAACACAGCCCTGGGGGTACCAGCAGCGAGCCCTGGCATCATGGCTCCAGCTGTGCTGCCAAGTGCAGCCAGAGAATTCCTGGAAGCACACAACCAAGCAAGAGCCGCAGTTGGGGTTGGACCTCTCAAGTGGAGTGAGCAATTAGCCAATGCCACAAGCCTCCTTGCTAGTTACCAAAGGAACAAAATGGGTTGTCAGTTTGCAAACCTGACAGATCACAAGTATGGAGCGAACCAGTTATGGGGCAGTGGAGCAGCCGTGACGCCACGCTTGGCAGTCGATACATGGGTGAAAGAGAAGACTTACTATGATTATGCCAGCAATTCTTGTGCTCCGAATCATAGGTGTGGAGTCTACACGCAAGTGGTTTGGAAGAACTCGTCGGAGCTGGGGTGTGCACAAGTCACGTGCAAGGACCAAATTACTTTAACTATTTGTTTCTATAATCCTCCTGGAAATTATGTTGGAGAGAGGCCATACTAGAAAATTAGCTATACATAGCTTGTTTTAGGATCTGATCTGAGAGTTTCTGGGTAATATATGTCTTGATTCCTGAAAGCTTTGAGAGGGCCAGCTTGATTTAGTCTCCTGTACTGGATGTAAGTAGAGAACGATGTTGTGTATCATCCGATGTCCATAATTTGGATCCTGAATAACGCCAATAATTGTTGTGAAAAGGTTTCTCTCATACATTTTTCTTTCATTTTCTTACAATTTGGGGAGAGCGTGACCACTTTTTTAAGAATGATTAATCATGAAATTAACCATTAAAAGTGGGGGTGAGACTTGGGAGATTCAAGCTATAATGTTGAACTTGATCACTGAAAGGAGCAACCAAAATGAGATCCAATAATTCAGGTGAATGCTTTGAGCAGCCGAAATGGAGATCGTACCGTGGCTAAAACTGATGCACTCGACCGACAGAATAGAACCCGTGCCAAGATCACGTGTGTCCTCAACAAGACTCCCTGGCACATTGTAATTTGTACGTATGATAGATGGTCATGATTGAGCCCAACTCTATAAATTTCACCAACATGGCCAGATTTTTTAAGTCAAATTATGATATGGGTCACGGGCAGATGCAGGTGACCAGCTAAAATTAAGTTGAGGACAGGAATTATTGGAGTCTAGTTGTGTGTGTTTCTTACTAGTAACTGTATACATGACTGAGTTAATGACCTATTAGGCTGCATGCATGAACACTGGGGAAACTGGGCATGTGCAAATCTGCATCATATACTTCCACTACAATCAGCTCAATCTTATACTTTACATTATCTAATGAGTAAATTATATAAAAATACATATGGTGTTTAAAGTGGATTTCAAGGTGATACTTAGTTACTTTATAATTTTTTTTTATTTTTTTATTTAAAATCATGACTTTTTTCTGTTTTTTTTCAAGAACTTTTTTTTTTTTGTTTTTTTCTTATTCTTCAACAATCATTATTTTCCAATTTCAAAAACTAGAAAAATGCTAAGTTCAGACAAAAAAAAAATCATTTTGGTTTTTTTCTTTATCGAGTAAGTATCATACCGCAACCAAATCGGTGCTCTTTATCTAAGACGTTATCTTCGTCTTAATCGATTTAATGATAGTAAACATGAAAAAGATAATTAGATGAATTGAAAAGAGATATTTTGATTCAAAGCAAACAATGTCAGCTTTTAGTATGGTTTGACTTACAATTTGATATGATTTTATTTTTGGGTGTTTTGTTTTTTTGTATTTAATTTAATATTTTTGAATGGATAATTATCTTTTAGCTGAATTTTGGAAGTGGATTCGAGCTTTCTTTTTTTTTTTTTTTTTTTTTGGATAAAGTTTGTATTGAAACATGGATGGTTGTATTTTTTAAGTTAAAATTTAGATAAAAATGTCATAACGTATAAATTTGTATATTTATCATTAAACACAATTAAAAGAATCATTATTAATATTTTTTTATTTAGATATGATTATTTATCTAATAATTTTATCTTTTTAAAGATATCTCAAGCTTAACTAAAAATCTATAAAAAAAATAGGTTATGATTTACTAATCAAAACAAAGTTAAAAAGTTTAATTATGTATGAGGAATATTATAATACTCCCATAAATCTCATCATGAAATGATATTATTTAATTTTAAATTATCCTAAAAATATTTGGTTATAATGGTTTTTTATTAAATTTAAGTGTTTAAAATATTAAAAATAATTTTTAAGATTTTTCTATCAATTTGATAAAAATTCTGAAAATAGTTACTCTCTTGAAAATTATTCAAAAATTCTATTTGTCTTAATCATTTATTTTTGTTAAAATTTTATTTTATTGAAAATATATCTAATTCTTTCACATTTTGGGCCAAAATTAAAAATATTTTTTCATCTATAAATATCTTAGATAATTATCCATTTACAATTATTAAGAATTTCATTCTCAATTTTTTTTTTATTTTACAAGTTTTATTTTTAAATTTTTCATTATTTGGACTTAATTTAAAAATATTTTTCTTAGAATTTAGTCTCTATTTATTCGTCATTTATTTCTTCGAAATAAAATAATATAACAATTATTTTTTGAAGTTTCATCAAAATTCTACCAACATTTGAGTTGAATTAAGGAAAAACTTTTCACCTAAAAATCTCATAAAAATTCAACCATTTGTGATTTTTTTTTTTTGAGATTTCATCATTGGAGAATTGTTATATATTTTCAAACAAATTTACAAGTTACATTTTTACTTTTTATTTGAAAAAAAATATAATTATTTTTATTTAAATTTTATTTAAATTATTCTACCATTGGAGTCAAATTTAAAGAAATTACTCACTTATAAATGTTTTTATAAATTTCAAATGGTAAATTTTTAAAAATCTTATCATTAGAATAATTATTAATTTATTTCCAAAATTTTTATTAAATTTATTTAGATTTTTACTTCAAAAATTAAAATTAATTATTAATTATTAATTATTATTATTGAAATTTTATCTCGATTTTTCTTTCATTTGGGTCAAATTTAAAAAAAAAATTTTCTCAACTAAAAATTTTCTAGAAATTAATCATTTGTAATTTCTAAAAATTTCATCATTAAATAATTATAATTTATTTTTTAAAATTTTATTAAAGTTTTATTTTTTATAATTTAAAATAACTTCTTCTAATTTTTTTAAAAATTTAGTCATGCAAAAATATTTTAAAAATGAATAAATGAATAAATAAATAAACAAACCAAAATATAAATAAATAAATAAAAAAGAAAGGCCAATACCAAAAAGGTCGGCTCGGCTCTGCTCAACTGGGCTTGGATTGCAGCTCGGCTACAGGCATAAAAACCAGTTGAAGCGGCTCAGGACATGGCTTGGCTCGACTGGGCGCTGGTTGCTAGAAACAAGTTGCAAGTCGGGTTGTGACCAGATCGGGTCGGGCTAATAGTAAAACGCGTGGACCCACAAGGGAAATTAAAGCTAAAAACAGCATCGTTTATCCCAAGTACATAAGGCCAAAATTTTTCTTATTTCCTCAGACTACCTATTCTCCTTCTCTTTTTTCTTTGTTTTTCTACTACTACTCTCTAAAAAAGAAATCTGGCGACTGAAAACTGGAGACCTTCGTCGAAAACTAAAAAACCCTACTAAATTTTGGAAATGATCGTCCAAAACTGGATTT
This sequence comes from Durio zibethinus, assembly GCF_047325235.1. Classification (NCBI taxonomy): domain Eukaryota; kingdom Viridiplantae; phylum Streptophyta; class Magnoliopsida; order Malvales; family Malvaceae; genus Durio; species Durio zibethinus. Next base: position 6,784,439 of record NC_143171.1, read on the forward strand.
CTCGTAGAAAGCCGTCAAAAAATTTAATCAAAAAATTAAGTTTTTCAACTTTTCTAGAATTTTCCAAAAAAATTGCCAAAAAACCACTGATTCAATCTCTTGGGCTCCTGGATTCCTCCAATGTTGTTGATTAATCCCAAATCAAACTAAAAACTTCCAAATTTTCAAAAAAAAAAAAAATCCTAACAGAAGCTTTTACATTTTCTCTCTCGATTTTTTTTGTTGCTTTGATTGCTGCTGCCTACTCTCTCCAATTGTTCTTCCTTCTCTGTGTTAATGATTGCTTGTTCTTTTGTAAGATAGTTCCCGGACTTGAACAGTGTTCACTTGTGATTAAATTATTCCAATCATGTTTATCTTTTCACCGTATTGAAATTGGATTTTATCTAAAAAAAAAAATTTATTCAATGAATTATCACTCCAACCCAACCTCTTCACGGTTACTCTCTTTTCCAATCAATTTTCAATTATTCCCATTATCTTCTTTTAAAAAAAAAACAAACAATATGATAAATCTAATAATAGTAAAATTTGATAATTGGGTTAGAATTGATTCTGGGTTTAAGCAATTTGTGTTAAATTGGTTTAGACTCAATGAACTTAGGCTTAGACCAAATATGATGTTTACAAAAAGTATTATTATTATTATTATTTATGTAGTCTAGATGCAGGTTTTAGTTCAAATTAGGGTTTTATAGGGTTTTTAAATAATCTAGATAAGAATTTGAGTATGATTTTAGCTATTTAGGTTTTAAAGGATTGGGTGTCCAATTATTCTTATGAAATTGAAAGGTTATTTTTTGGTGTTATCCTTTATTCTAATTATGACACTTTTTTTTTTTGTGATTTACAAAAATGTGATTGATTGAATTATTATTATTATTATTATTATTATTTTGTTAGTTTTGCTTTCGATTGATAATTAGCATTAAGCTTTGGATGATGTTCTTTATGCAAGATGGAGAAATTTGATAAATTGATACGGGATGTTTATTTGGATCAATGATTGAATGGTTGAAAATAATTTTTTTTAGTTTAGAATTTTTTTGGTTTTAGCGAGAAAAAAAAGAGTAAAATGTTGAAGAAGTAAAAGAAGCAAAAGAAAATGAAAAAAAATTAAAGTTTTTGGTAAAAGAATAATAAAACAAATCATAAAATAATTAAATTTTAAATTTTAAACTTTAAAAATTACTTTCAATCTCAAATCAGAAAATAATTTTTTTGTAATTTAACCTTGTCTAATTTACATTTTATTTTTTTTACAAATATCTTTTTGGTGCATATAAAAGTTTGTTGAGTTCTCGGTATATAATAACATATAAGTTCTTGTATTTACTATAAAAATTAATTATTATTTAAGCTGTTTGAATCCTTAAGTTCAATCTAATCTAAGGTATTCTCTAAAAAAACCTATAATAAAATTTGATCTTGCATAAAATATTCTTTTAATAACTCGATTTGATCATAAAAATTTAATAATTCAAAACCGTGCAACTTGAATTCAAAAATTATTTAAATTTGAAATGATTCAAATTTTAAAATAATTCAAATCTAAAATGATTCGATACGACTTAACAAATTGATAAATTAAATTTGAAAAAAAAATATGGCTTTAAATTTAAAAAATACTGAAATTTTATTTTAAATTTAAGGTATTACTGTTATTGAAGTAAATAATTTAAAAAGTATAGAAAAATTTAGATTTCAACAATTATAAAAAAAAAAATCTATTAATACCTGAGAGAGATGTAAAATTCATAATCTACTGAATTATTAGGAATACGAGATTCAATCCAATTTAGAGTTCAAACCCAAACGAAAATATAGAGTGCCAGAACCCGGCAGCCCAAGAACCTTAAAAAAAAAACATGTATTTGGGATCGATGAAACAAATAAGATAAGGACCAAGATATCTGTCATGTTTTTGAACATGCACTTCAATATTCAGTTAAACTTGAACACTTACTTTCCTTTTAGAACTCTTCATCCTTCAAATTTTACCCATTCTTATCTCTTTATTCTTCTTATCCTATGTAACTATTTTCTTCTTTTGTCATTTTTCTTTGTTGGGAGGTTTTGGTACTAGGAAACAGTAAGAATTAATCAGTGATGGAAGCGAGTGCAGAAACCAGTGTCAACAGTCAACATCAGCTGACTTTGGGGAATTTATCACGTCTAATTATGGACCTTTTGGCACCATTTTGGGCATGCAACAAACTAATATTTTCCCGTTGTTTGTCTGATGCTTTAACACTAGTCACTGGCACCATCATTTGTCCCATAAATGGAAACAAGGTTAAGCTTTGCTTGCAAGAAAACACAAAAAGCGTTCCCTTGGTCTTCATTGAACTTCCCCTTAGCACTGCAGGATTCACCAGTTCAATCGACTGCGGTGTTCGCATAGTCCTGGAGCCTGTCCCTGATTCAAGCATTACACAAAGGTGGGTCACGTATTGCAATGGGCAGAAGGTTGGATTTGCTAGAAGGCTGGAAGTTGGGGAGGAGAAATGGGTGCTTGAAATGACGCAGATGGTCTCAACTGGAGCTGGGATTTTGTTCCATAAAGGTTCAGATGCAGGTGGCTACAAGTACTTGAGAGGCCAGTTTGAGCAAATAATAGGTTCTGATGATTCAGAGGCTTACCATTTGGCAGATCCGTCATATTGGTTTGGACAAGAGTTTAGTGTATTCTTCCTTAGTAATTAGCAGCTTTTCATTCTGTTTCTTTTAGCAGCATGATCTGATTGTTCAAGCATAACATTGAAGCACTTTTATTGGTTTCTGAAATTCACAACTTCTATGAAACATGCCAAGTAAACAATTTAGCAGGAATCCAATGTCAGAACCTATAGTTTTTCTGATCACAAGTTCAAATTGTAACTGAAAGTATAAATATGTTTATGGTAAATATACTACACTTGATACTGGCAAATAAGGAGATTAGCAACTAGTCGGGCTAAATCAAGAGCAAACTCACAGCAAAACTATAAACAAACCTCAACGCACATTACATAAATCATTGATTCTTCCTATTGCGTGATACAGTATACTAAAGGATGCCGCAATGTTCAATCTTAACATTTCCCTTTTCATTTCTACTTTGTACAAGGAAAAATGTGAAATCTTCCAAAATGTACATACTTGCAAATGCGTCAGCTCAAGCACCGTATATTGATGCATACAGGCAATCATCTTACTAATTCTTTAGATATTAGATACCTAAAGGTAAAATTGTGAGGTATCCATTCAATGCTCTTACCGGATTTTCCTACCTGACATTTTCTAATACTCCTACGAAGTGAATCAGGCAAAGATTGTTGGATCGTTTCGATGATACCAGCCGGACACAAACTTGAGTCCTTTGCAAATGATTCAACAATCTTTGGTAATAGAATTTTCCAGTCTTTGCGGATGCCAAACATAGCCCGGATGTAATCTTCTTTTGCAGTTTCCAGCTCTTGAAATACTCTCTTTGGTGTGTAGGCACGGACCTAATGAAAAGAATAAATATAATGAGAAGGCTGATAATTTCCACCGAACAAAAAAACACCACCGAAAAGTTTATCAAGGCAAAGTCCAAAATTAACGTCTTTCAACCGGTTCTTAAACATCCTATTATTGGTGCTAACATTAAGGAAAAAAAATACAGATCAAAGATGATATAGTACCGCAGGATCAGAATGGTTTCCTGAACAAAGTGCAAAGTGTAAAAGAGGTTCTGGATGTTCAATTGCATAAGCCTGCCTTTCATCTCCAGTTTTAAATTTTGCCCTTGAAGAAAGTAATAACCAAAGCCACTACAAGCAGGAGCAAACTTTATCAGCACACCTTAAAACATGAGTTAATCAAGCTCACTGGGAATACTAAAAGTAAAACTACTTATTTGCGACTCATTTGAAATAATTGACAAATTCCCTCTGCCTTTTCTGCCTTGTTTTTTTTTCTTTGACCAAGAAAAGGCCAAGCAAACATATCGTTCATGGATACCTTAGACAAGTTTCTCATGAAGAATAGTCATTTTGGACCATCTCTACAAGATCTAAACACTTTTAAGTAATTAAAGAATCAAAACTGAAGACAGGAAAGATGAGCCTTGAGATCTACCTTTCCAGGGCGAGACATGCGACATCCAAGGATGGAACTCTGTATTGTATCTGCACTGATGGTGTAACCCCCAATTTTATATGCAGCCTGAATAGTGGAAGAGTATAAGACAACACATACCAATCTAGTTTCATCAATCAAGAGATGCAACAATGAAACAGGTTATTCTTACCTTCAACAGTTGTAAGAGTCTCTTCACATTATTTTGAGGAATACCATAAGCCAAAAATGCCTATTATGGAAGAAAAGAAAGACTGGATGTAATCTATCGCATTAAAACTGAAGCCAAAGCCGTAACAGCAGATTATTTTCATTGATGAGAACACTTACATGCATCACTAATGAATTGTGTATGTTTATCCAGAATGCCAGCTTCTCTTCTTGTTTCAACTTCCTAGGATCAACTTTTTCCAGTCGACATATAAGTGACCTATAACAGAATGTTGCTTAGAAGATCCTCAAATCATCAAAAACAGGTTTTCTTGTGACAATTGCATGTCAGAAAGACTCACCTGAAATTTTGTAGCAAGTGTTCCACATCACCCAGTTTCTGACTATCTCTGAAAATCCATAGCACTTCAAACATTGTGCTATATGGTCCACTAAACTCCTTAAGTCCTTCCTCATGGAAAGGGTTATCTAACCGTACATCAAAAGATGAATTATTTCTGAACCCTGGACTCCACATGTCATGCTGATCTTGTGGAGAAAAACCACTGGCTGATGACATGGACGAATTGGGAGATAAAAATCCGTTTTGGATCAAAGGTGGGTCTGCAAGCTTGCAATATATAGCAGACATGCACTTGATCATATCCTCAGAAAGCTTGTTTGGTGTCTCTGGAAAATGATCAGAAATGCGAGTGCCAAGATGCTCAGCCAGACTGATTATATTTGATGCATTCTGAGCATACTGCAGAGAACCAAGCAAAAGTTACATTCCACAAAAGATCCTCAAATTGCCACACCTATCATATTAAGATATTATTTCCCATAAATTTAATTTGTTGTTGATGCAATCAAAATGGGATGATGATGACTGAACTACATTATCTCAAGCACGAAGACATTTGTGATAATTTATCCCAAAACCAACTAAAGGTAAACTACATAAGCTATTACTCATCAGTTTTCCAGAAAAAATAAATGGCATAATGCTTTACCATGTTCTAATATGACCAGCAATTAACCAAACATGAAAAATACAAAGAAATACAAATTTTCTGAGAAGATTACATGCTAAAAATAGGTTACCTCCATCATAGACAAAGGTTGTGAATGGCAGGCACGTACAGCTTTAGCCAAAGTCTCATCCGGAGGAGAAGTCCTATTTGAAAACATTGAATGCTGTGATAGTGAGGAATGACAGCGATGAACACCAGAATATAATAGTTTTTCTTCTCCAATGCCACTAGGCTCCTTCCATGAATTGTCACGATAACCAGAATGTACAACAGAATTTTCAACTTTTGACACATTGTCAGGTCTGGAAACTTCCAAAAATTTCCCTCTAGAGGTATATACTCGTGATTTTAACCTTTCATCCCTTTTAGATGGTGATATATAAGACACTTGTTGATCAAAGGCTTTCCTATACAATGAGAGAAGGTACTGTTCCAAATATACAACTTCCAACTCTAACACAGCAATTTCCTTGATTAACTCCGTAGCTGGCTGCAGAAAAGTGGATCAACTGTTAAGAGGCCGATATCAAGAACATATAAAGAAAGGGCACAAATTAGAGTCAAGAAATTAAATTCTAATGTAAAAATTGGCATAAATGAGAATTCAATTGTCTATTGAGTCCAGATGCAGCAGTGCTAGGAGCGATGTCATTAAAAAAACCAAGAAGAAGAACAGAAACAATGAACTCCTATTGTCCCAGAGAAATAAGAATTTAGAGCTACCTTAGATATGGACACTGATGATTCATTTGTATCATCATGAGAGTAAGTTTTATAGCCCAATGCTGTTTCTAATGCATGGCGAACCTCAAATTGATCTTGTAATCTTTTCTCAAGCCCTAAAATCTGCACAAAAGATATTTGGAAAGAATAAGAAAAAATCATGAGCAATGGAACTTTGTAACTAGCAAGTTGTAACCTAATCTTGGGTCCACTCCCAAATTAAACTCAAGCATTGTGATATCCAAAGATGACTCCACCGATAAACAGATTCAATTCCACACCTCTTGCTTCAAAGAGTTTTGGACCTCAGTGCTAGGAGTGGGAAATTGGTTCTTCTGGGATTTGACAGAGTCCTTCATGTCCCTCATGTCCTGGTACCAGATATAAATCAGACCCTTGGCCAATGGAAAAATATTCTCTAGGAGCAGATTAATTTAGGATTAGTATTCTTTCATTGATATCAAATAATCAGTCTAGCAAAAGACTAAACTCAGCTAAACAAAGCCTTATATCCCAGTTTTTCAAGCATAAATTAAATACAATCATTTTTTATTCAGCTCCATGTAGATTTAAGCTAACGGCTGATTTGTTTCAAATAATTTGATTATATGTTTCCCACTTGAACCACCTCTTACAGGCTATTATGTGTAGCAATGAAGAGGTAAAGGAAAAATGAAAAATAAAAGAACGTGGCAAAGGGAAAGAAAAAAGAGATCCTTGTAATAAGTTATATAGCTGGCTTTACATTGGATGCAGGAGAAACATAGTCATTAGTCAAAGAAACAAAAAGATAATCAAATCATTATGCTTTAACCTCTCTAACCAACTATAGAAAAATAAAAGCTTGCAAATTACTTTTTAAAATTAAAGGAAAGAGGGAATGAATTACCAGCTTTATACGATTTGATGCTTCAAGTGAACTATCCAAGACATCTTCCTCAACGCTTTTCTTATCAGGAAAGCTGCTATGTGACAAAATCAAGCACCAAGAATCAATAGATAAAATTTGCGAAAGGCAGCATTTGAGGACTGTCATTGCAATTCGTAGCCCTCTCATGAGTATTTACCAAAAATCAAGCAAAAAAGATAACTTTTATCACATATTTCTACAAGCAAGAAGGCCAAGGGTGAGTTCCTCACCCTGTACCAGTGGTCCGCGATGCTATCATTTTCTGAAAACTATCTCAAAAACGGTTTTCAATTACTTGAAGTAACTCGCCTTATTAATTACAAACGTTATACAAGAAAAAGAGAAGAATCAACAAATCTTTAGCGAAAAAAAGAAACATTTAATGGCAGAAGCCAAATTTCAAGCAGTTCCAAGATTTACAAGAACTCCCCTTTGTTACTCCATCTGGACCACAAAAAACATTTATTACCGACCAAAACTAGGGACATAGAGCCAAACTAATAAAGGAGAATATGCAAATATTTGTTTTCTACTTCTGTAAATGCTCAAAGTTTCAAGTTTTCTTAAGTAACCCCATCTCAGAAATCCTTCCAGTCACAGAAAAATCTTAACATCAGCGTACAACAAAGCTGATCGCAAACTAGCAAAAAGATTTTGAACAGTCACCTCTTTAAACGCTTGTGTCTTGATGATGTCACTCTCGATCCCAACATTTTACTTTCTCCACTGCCTTGAAATCCCATCACTGAGAAAATATTATCACAGAAAATTTGTTCATAACTGAACAGAAAACCAAAAGAAAAAATTTCTTTGAAACAAGGACAGCAGAAAATGGAACAAAGTAGCGGCCTTCACCAATTAGGCTCTAAAAGAAAAAACAAGGGAACATCAGGAGGGTTCTGAGGAAGATGAAACATATAAACAATTGTGAGGAAAGAAAGAACAAGTGGGTTCTCATAGACCCGTGATTACGCTCTAAAACTTGTCTTCTTGCTTGTTTAAGACTACTAGGACTTCAAGGAACTACCCACAAAGCAGAAAGTGATCATTTTGCTGCTAAAAACAGCCTGAAACTTAGCAGAGGACTGAAAATGCTTTTGCATTAAAAACCACAAATACGGCTAAGAAAAGATAATACTTTTTGGCTTTTGACCATTGTTTCTTTCTCGGTACTCACTTCACTCACTCTATAAATCAATTAGCTTTTGCAACTTTTTTACATTAAAAGATGTAAAACCAGCTCGTGGGATTTAAGGGAAGAAGAAAGTTGGCATGGGCACAAACACAAGCATTGATTTTGACACCATACCCCCCTTGACGTCAATTGTCAAATTTCCCAAAGTTCACAGTTTTCTTCAATCAACCAGAGGTCTAAAGTATACATAAGAGAGGAAGGTAACTAGTGGCTATCACTGCTCAGAGTTCAGAGGAAGAAGTTCTAGTCTACGTTATTTTCTACTGTTGGAGAGCAAGTGGTGGTTGGTGACCTTCCGTGCTGCCCTGTCTCACGATACCATCCTTTTTTAGTTTGATATATATATATATAGTGTCAGGAATAGTATGAGAGATATGGGTAATTATATCCCTCAGTGGTTTATTGTAAAAGGTTAGATTCTTATTTCGATTATCAAGATTTGTTTTTTAATAATTTTGCTATAAAAAAATAGATATGGGTAGTTATCAAAAAAAAATTTTAATTCTCAAAAATTAATTTATTTTGGTAAACATTAATGATGCTAAAAAGTTAACTATCACAGTGGATGTGAACTTGATCATCTCCTTCATCAACTAATCTCAATTTAACTGTTTTTTGCCCCATTGTTCAGATATAAGAGTTGTTTTTCATTATTCATGCATTGCTTCTTGGGAAAAACAATACTAATTTGCTGATCATAGTAATAAGCCAAAACTGCAGAGCTACAGAAGTCTGGCCACCAGAATTTCTTGTCTTAGCTAACATATATCTTTTCTCAGAAAATGAAAGGGCCAAAAGGTCAAAGTTTTCTTTTCCTCCAACTTTGGCCATGAAGTTAGCTCCGCACTTTGCTTGAAATTTGGTGCATTACCATTGACCAGCTTGTTTGACACAGATGTGATTACCGGCCTATCACATGTATATATATGACTAAAGTTTGTCTCGCATTTGGCAAATCAAGCAACTCAATTCAATTGACAAAATCATCATTACTGTATTAAAATGGTTGCTTAAAATTGGTGAAATGTTGGTTAGTTTGATTTATTGTTAAAATGTTTCAGGTCACATATTGCAGTAATCCACTTGGAAAAGCTGGTATTTGAGTTGGTTTTTCAACTAATCTACTACAATAATACTCTAGCAAATAATTTATGCTATTAGGCAAACTTCCATTTGATTATATCATGAAGCATGCAGCCCATTTAGCCTCCAATTATCTTTAACATGTTGTTTTGTTTCTTTTATGTAAAAACATCAACAATTCTGTTGGCTTGATTCGCAAGTCAATTCAGTAAAATAATATATTTTACAAGGCAAAAAAAAGAGTCTCAAGCATGTCCTTCCAAATATAAAGGATTATAAACACTAATCAAGAACTTGTTTATGTCCAAAAGTAAGTTGCTAACAATAGTAACGTTAAAAACAAAAGCAGCCTCTCATCTCAAAAGAGATGGAAGGTGAAGTTGAAAGGTGACATTGGATGCTTAAAAAAAATGAAGGGAGGTTTTCTCTTTGTCTAAATCTCTTTTAAAGAAAATAGGTGCATAGCCAGATACCCTAATTGTCTTTGAGTATCAAAGAGACTAATGTTTGTCATAGTATCACAAAATTAAAATAAAAAATGCTGATGGGGCTTGGACCTTTTCCAAGATCAATACAAAAGAACAAAAAAAAAAAAAGTAGTTTTGTGTGTTGTAAGGTGGCCAGGTCCCTCTTTTTGTCGTCATACTCAACTAAACTACTGAGAGAAAGTTTCTTTTTATCACTGCAACAAGGAAGAAGAGAAAAAGTTTTCTTATTGAAAAACTTTATTATTAATAATTGTTTAATTGACACCTTTCATATTGAGATTGCAGAAAAATCCAAAAGCCTGGTCTATAAACAAATGAGTATAGTAAGCAATGTAAGATTAAAGAAAACAATGTTCTAATATGATTAAACTTCAGGAGTAAGGATTATGGCTTAGATTGGTTGAAAATTTTGGCCCTTCCTGTTAAATCAATTGGTTGCTGCTAATTTCTACAATCACAGATTAATATGAGATAATACCCTCTGAGAAGCATGATTGTTTATGAGATTATAAAACTGATTAACATTAATCTGGGTATATAACATCATCATTTACTTGTTCTTGTACTAGCTTTGCTAAGTGATTCTTCCAATGCCAGGATGGAGTTTTTGGAGCTATCTGTAACAGCAATAGTTGAAATTTGAAAATTTTGCAGTCCCAGTAAGTAATAAACAAATGAAACTTCTATTTTATCTTATTATCTAGATTTTTATACAAGTTAGATGGGTAGCTTCTCAATGACAAAAATATAGCAGTACCAAGAAAAACAATGTATATTACATTTGGTTTTTAGGGTTGAAGTTGAAGAGAATAAAACTTTCAAATGAAACTGACAGACATACTTTCTAGATCAATGAAATTTTCGAGTTGTATTGT